>NC_136254.1:425000-607500 GCF_053564925.1 Oryzias latipes | reverse complement strand
TGGACCTGATTCAACTCTTTTCTACTGACGTCTGAGTCCAGAGCTGCAGTCTGAAGGTGGCTTCACTAAAGGACAGCAACACTTTTCTACTTCTGGTTGGAGACTCTCCACATGTAGATTAACATCTCTACCATCATCAGATCTGAAGAATCACTACGGCTGCAGAAATCTACCATTTCCATCAACAGGGAGGGGTCAGACCACGCCTTCCGTTTGGGAAGGAGGGGCTGTTCTTTGGGAGAAGCCTAGACAGAAACAGGAAGGCCTTCAGTCAGAGGACCTGACCCCAAAGGAGTAGAACTGGACGCTGTCCTCATCCCGTCCCCTACAGAGGCTGGACCTGCATCCTAACCAGGTTCCTCAGGTCATCTCTACGTCATTTAAGGAAGGACTCTACTGACGGACCAAGACTCACTTCTGCAAATGTAAATTATCTGGATGTTTTTTTTCTAGAGGAAGGTTCTTGTAAATGAAAGAGAACCTCTTAATGTTTGCAGCGTCACCACAGAGGCTCCACATCAGAACATTTAGGAGTTTCTGCCCCATTTAACTCAAGAAAAGGGCAGAAAAACTGTGAGGATGTCATCCTGTCTTTTTATGTTATGAACCAGTTTACCAAAAACAGACCTGTTCCAAAAGATTGCAAAATGGAAAAGTCAATTCATTTCCATCCAAAAATGAAACTTACATAGACTATAGAGTCAGGGCCCGTTTGATTGATGTCAAGCATTTATTTTTTTGTTCTGACCTAAATGTCTAAATGTGGGACAGTTTGCTCTTTGGTTGTACTGTTGTACCAAGTGTGACTGTATAATACCAATAAAGCTTTATCTTATCTTAAATTGGGGTTCCAGCTGATAAAAACCCACAAAAACAGGATTTCAGAAGAAACTCTGGAGAAATCTGAATGTTAGAAACAGTTTCAGCGACTGATCATCTGCTAGACTCTGAGCACAGCTTCCCCACACGTCATGAACCTGGTTCAGTTTGGTTTATGTGGAGAAGACTTCAGACTATCCAGAAGACCATCATGGACCCCCTCCAGAGTCTGGGTAGACCACTGAAGCTCCTCGCTGAGGAGGCCGGCTGTCCCAGAGTGTCCGAGCAGATCCACAGAAAGTCTGATGGAGGAGAAGATGCAGCAGCTAAAGAGACGACTGTGGACTTTAGTGGATCATCAGAAGGACCAGATTCCAGAAGCTGCAGAAAGACTGGAACCAGGAGGAGGAACAGCTCCAAAACCACATTCAGACTGATGGTCCACAGTCCGTCAGGATCTGGACTGCAATGTCCAGCTGGTGTTGGTAAACTCTGCTGTCTTCAGAACCAGAACCACTGCAACGTTCCAGCAGAAAGTTCTGGAGGACTTCAGGATTCCTTCTGCTGAGGATCTGGATGCAGACTTCATCCTCCAGCAGGACCTGGGGCCTCATTTATAAAGGTTGCGTACGCACAATAGAAGGCGTACGCCACTCTCTACGCAATAGTTGAGATTTATAAAAAGCAAACTTGACGGGAAAATGTGCGGTCCTCCACGCTCTGACCCAGGCGTACGCACAAAAACGGGTGAAATGAGAAACGGCGACACCGTCGGCAGATGGAAGAAACACGTGAAAGTGAAAATGACAATACTGCCTCTCAGAAATAACATGAAGACTTCACAAAGCAAGTCTGACAATTAACAGCTACACCAACACCCGTTTGATCGATCAGCAGTGAAACAAACAAAAAGATCAAACGAAAATTACAACAGAAATTCAAATGAACACTTATTTGCAGAAAGAAAAGTGAAATATGTTCTGCAATATTGGCATGTTGTGCAATTCATCCTCATAAATAATATAGTTAACAGAACGAAATAATGTACAAGACTGATATTCTCGTCAATGTGTCCGTCTGGCAGAGCAGATATAGGTGCAGACAGACAGACAGATGGATAGATAGAGAGATGCATTAATTGTCCACTGGGGAAAGTTGTTTACATAGTAAAACATTTCTTCATAAGCTACAGAATTATGGTATTCATGCATATGCCTTTAGTTTGTTTTATTTTTGATAAAACAATGTATGGCGTATGTCTCGACCATTCAGAAAGCAACAAGAAATTACATTTGCGCTGAACAATTTCCCATTTCCACGTGGATTATTACCGACATCTGTAGCTTGTCAGATGTAATAAATGGATGGAAATAAAATGCCCCATCACAATGCGTAATGACGCACAATGGCTGATCTTAGAAGATGTGGCAAATGGAAGAATTCGGAGTGAACACATCTTTAGACAGCAAGGAGACTTGTTGGCAAACGAGGACGAGTGGCTTATGAGCCGGTTCAGACTCCCCCCCCCCAACACCCGTGGCAGACACGGGTGTGTGTGTGTGTGGGGGGGGGGGTACAGCGCTAGACGTTTTTTTGCCTCGACTTTGATGTCCGACCTTTTCTTTTTTATTTCGGCCACGGTCCGAGGTTGTGAGGCTACAGCATTAACGCCGTTTGCCATCACGTGCCTTTTTGGCATTAGTAATGCCCACACTGTGCCCTCCAAACAACATTATTCTCCTCTTTTCCACCTCGCCAACGATAACTTCTACTTCACATTGAGTGAAGTTACGTTTTTTTGATTTTCTCTCTGTGTTTGCCATGGTTTCGCAATCAATGAATATTCATTTGTGGGCGTTTCACGGACTATTTATGGGCAACTATGGGCGTGTCATGAAGCCGCAAAAGCTGCGCTGCATTTAGAATTGGTTGTGATTTATTAAGGGAAAGATGCGTAGGATGTGCGTGCGCACGGTTTTATAACTCCGAATATTTCTGTGCGTACGCACGTCCTATGTTTCACCCGTACGCCACTTCTGACGCAAATCCTACGCAAAGTTTTAGAAATGAGGCCCCTGGTCTCTGTCCAGACTGTCACTGATTCGATGTTCAAGCCCCCACAGCGCTCGGCTGGCCTGCTCCCCGGCCCTAAACCCCACTGAACATTCATGGGGGGTTATTAAAGGAAAATGAGGGGGGTCTTGGGGCACAAGCCCCGAAAACAAAGAAAAGCTGACAGCAAGCATCAAGAAAATCTGGGCTTCCATAACCTCCACACAACGCCACGGCGCATCCGGGCACTTATTAAGGCTACCAGGTTTTGAGGATGGACACATCATTTGGAAAATACTGTGTTGTGATCGATTTGATCGATTAGTTGTGATCATGATCTCTGTCGAGCTTTTTCCACAAACTGACAAGTAAACAAGAATTTCTCCAGAGTTTTCTAATTTATGAAATCCTGTTTCTGTGGGTTTTTTGTGCTAAAATCCAAATTCATGTAAAGAAAAACTGATAAAAACTTAAAATCCCTTCAACCTTGGGCCTGGAATCTATACTGTATGAAAGTGACCTTTTCTCCAATGGAATTATGTAAGGGTTCATGGCCTTTGAAGTGTGCATTATCAGAATGTATTCTCATAATGCATATTTCAAAGGTCATTCACCCGCTTATACCACGGTCACTTACAAAAGAAATAAACATAAAACCAGTTTTTAGTCCTTTATTCTTGTCATTTTTTCGGTTTGGATCGCGTTTTTCTCAAAAAGTGGACTATTTGTCCGCCACTTAGCCGGCTGAGCCGGCGCGGACCTCGACTGCAGCGACAAAGGAAAGTGATATCTATGCTGATGATCACGATGTGTTCATTAAAGCATCAGTTCTCCTCCAACCGCCTGTTTTTGTCCAGACGATGAAGATAAAGGTTGTTTTAAAGAAGCCAGAGCAGTGATACAGAACAATAAGATATGTGACCGGAACTACTGTTCAGGCGTGCATTATCACTTTTTAACGCACACCCAGCAGCCAATCAGAATCAAGTATTCACCTGGACCTTGTAATTTTTTGGAAAGGGTCTGTCTGTTCTTCATTGTACATTTGGTGAGGCTTCCAAATGAGTCAGTCTTCCTGCCCAGCTGGGCCCAACCCTCCAAATGCAACACTCACAACACAGTGCAACGTTTGAACTGTTCCTCCACAGAAAAATCACAAGGCCAGCAAGAAGAGCCTTTCAATAACAGTAATGATATTTTTTACATGTAAATAAAACCAACATTAACTTTGCAACCATTTTTAAAGATTAAATCTACAGCAAATCAGAACCTAAACTCCCTAAAAGCTACTTTGGGCCTGTTTGAGCCTAAAATTAGTGAAAAACATCAAAAGAAACTTTTCAAAAGCTCAAGTGAGTCCAAAGTTTAGAAAGAGAAGTCCTAATCTGAAATGGGATTACAGCGTGGAGGTCAGCCGCCTCTGCGGTACTCTGAGCTCCGTGAACACAGCAAACGGCTTTTTTAATGAATGCCATTAAAATCTGGATCCACAATCAAGAACAAACACAACAGACATTAAAGGCACAAAGTTTGAGCAACACAATTTTAAATTGGAAGGAGCTGCATTTCCAGCAGAAAATACAGCATTGAATGCTATGTTGACCAGCGAGTTTCTGCACCAAGGATTCTCCATTTATTTCAATGGAGGCAGAAATCCTGGAATATCTGGAAAAGTTCAAGGATTTAAAGGAGCAAAGTCATAGCTGGAAAAAGCTGAAAGAGTTGAACATTTGGATAGTTGGATGGTTGAAATAGATGAAACACTGTAGAAGGAGGTAAGCAGCAAAAAATGAAGAAAGATACTAGAATAAAGAGAAACAGGAGGATCTATAGTATTGAACCACAAAGGTTCCATTGACATCAGCAGAAGTTCAGATGATGGAATCTAAAAATATCTTACATCCAAAAACACCGACATGTTCCAGGTCTAGGGATTTTTTTTTTATAAGTGTTTGCACCAACCTGGCATCAGCTTCACTGTAGTACTCTCTGGCAACGATGTCCTCAAACAGCTCCCCACCAGTGACTCTGCATGGGGGGAACAGTAAAAACACCACAGCATCTTATCTGCAGAAAAGACTTTGTGCTATCATGTATGTTCACGCACACACGGATACGGCTTTTGTTATTCCACTCCACTCTGAAGCGCTTTGCCAAGTCACACAGACGGCACATCCATTATAGAAAAGCCACACAGTAATTATTGAGCACTAGAGCACACATGCTGGGAAACAGTCTTTGGACCACAGGAAGTGGATCCACCATCGCTGTGATGCGTCTAAAGCCACACAAAACTGGGACACGCTTGAATTATTTCTTATTGTGGCGTAAGTGAGGAGATGAGAAGAGGCATTCCACTGGATCTGAGCAACAAGCTTCCCTTAAACTTAAGGGTTGAGATGCTGGTCATCAGATGTGAGTCAGACACAAGAAGACCGTTGAAGACGCTCATCCAGCTCAACAGCCTGGGCTGTAGGCTACAGCGGCACCACAGGACGCGCCTCCACCTCCAGTCCTGATGTATCCATCAGACCAGCATCCGTCTGTCTGGACTCAACCATCAATGCAGCTTAGAGGCAGTGGAGCGGCTCTGTGTGGGGCAAGGATGTCTCCGTTTTTTATTCAGTATCCACTTATCCATGTATTAATTACTGTCATTAAATATGTACAAAAACAAAGCAACAAAATGAAGTTTAGTTCCAACTAGAAATGCGATAAGCAGCAAGTGACAGACAGGTATGTTCACCGCTCCACAAGACGCAACACAGACGTGTTTACTGGACTGTCCGTGACAAGTGAGCGATGATTGGACCAAAAATGAAAAAGAAGAGTTCTGTGTTTATTTTCTAGCACTTTATGAAGTTTTGCCTATTTTGTCTAATACAAAAGGTGGGATGGTAAAGAAATCCTGCACAGAAGTATCTTGTGAGCCATGTATGGATCTTCTAGGACCTGCTCCAGTGGTTTTACTTTGTTCAGCACTTTGAGCTGTTTTTAATGGAAAAAGGCCTTTTTATCTTCACTTTGTCAAGTTTATCAGGAATTCAAGCTGCTGGACTTTAACACTTCTGGGTTTGGGTAACAATAAGCTCACTCACACAGATTCTGGCATATATGCAGAATCATGGGGATTTGAAAGCTGTTCATTTGACAGCAATGCGTCTCCTGTAACACTAGAAGGCCCAGTTCTTGCACTGTTCATGGATTAATCTTCATATATACATATTTCAATGAACCACGAGATCATCATTTTCCAAACTTTAATTGTAGAAATGGGGGAGCAACCCGTTTTTGTGGGTGATGCCTGCCTGTCCTAAACTGGAACAGCTGGGTTCTGTTGACGGGACCAACGCATAGCTATAGCGCCTGAACGCCCACGTCACTGCGTATAGCAGCAAATGGACAAGGCTAATCCTGCAATATACATCCATGGACAAACCCACCGCCTCAGGTCAGGCCCCTGACTCAATCAGGGAGCAGCACATTTTGGAGCTGGGAACTAAGAGCTCACTTTCATTTGCTGCAGACGGACACCAGTGAGAGCTGGACAGATGCTGGAGGGACACTGGACAGATGCTGGACGGATGGTGGACGGATGCTGGAGGAACGCTGGACGGATGCTGGAGGATCCCGACAGCCTCCCACTGTGCCTAAAGATGAAACCTTGGTCCTCCTGCTTTTCCTTTGGCTCTGATGGAATTGAACATCTGAAGTGGGAGTGGGCCACCCATCTGGTCCATAAAGGGACAAACCCCAGGGCTGTCCATGCGTCCAGTAGCCTCCTGTTGCTTGGGCAGCAGCGCTGGTACATTCTCTCAGGGTTAACAGGGTCGTGTTCTGAAAGTGTTGCTGACTGGAAAGCCACGGCGCTCAGACCGGCACTTTAAGAACAGGCAGCAAGTTATTTTAAAGGTGCCGACCACGTCTCCACTCACCCATCTGAAGCTATTAGTGTTTATCTACTGCAGTTCAACACACGCACCCCCCAAACTGGACTCCAAAACACGCTTCAAGCACACATGCAACACGTGACGTTCTGCACTGAAAAGATTCCAGAAGCACCGTGCTTCATGCATCACTTCATGCACTATTTTCACATAGATAGTTCTACAGATGAGACCTAAACCGCCAGTGTGGAGCAAATGCAGAAACACTGATAGCTCAGATTTCCCATGATAACCTCTGGCAGTGATGCAGGCAGTTTGAAGGATCCTTCATTCAGTGACCTTAGCATATTATTGCATCTTTGCAGCTACAGGATGAAGCTACAGCCTAAGTCTTCTAAGCGTCCATCCAGAGGAAACTCAAAGCCTCCTGCAAAAACCCCAAAGCAGCAGAAGAAGGTTCAGCTGCTGCATTCATGCACCCCCACATTCAGAGATTCAGTCATTCCAGGTCATGTTGCATCAGTGTTTGAATGGTGAATGGATGGTTAATACGGCACATGGCATTATGGGAGGAGCCTATCTGACCATCTTCATCCATCATTCACACACATGCTTTAACTGAATGTTTCCACGCTTTCTCCAGAGGTTCAGACACATCAACCCCATTCTATCCAACAGGAGATGGAAGTTTTTTTAACAATCCACCAATTATCTCTCTGCCTACAATTTCTCACATTTCTGGAGAGGCGGACAGATTTGAAGATCTCCCACTGCCAGAGTTCAACAGATTCAGTCCTGGTTCACCCGGTTTCACCCTTTCTCCTCAGAAGTATTGCAACGTAAAAAGAGTTGGCTTACAAGTCGAAGACCAGGTAGTGGAATCCCTCCTCTGAGATGCTGTCGTGCAGCCGCACTGTGGAGGGAAGACACGGAGAAGGTCGCTTAAATCACCCGTCTGCTGCACAAACAGAGAACTCTCAGCCAAACTTCTGTGTTCCAAACAGATTTTCCTGAATATTCTTTAAGTTTATAAGTTACTGTACATATAAGTCAAACCCTGTTCTGTTACAGTCTGGGATGTTAAAGGTTTGCTTTGGTTTTTAAAGCCAACATACTAACTATTTCCCGTCTTACAGTTGACCGTGTAACTTATCAGAAAGTAGACAGTATTCATCCCTGTATAGATGCGTCTGTTGATCCTGCAAGTAAGAATGTTGAAAATGTCTTTCTACCCAACCTTCTGGGATCCAAACATACTAGAACTGCATTTCTACTCTGGTTTGCTCGGTTCTCAGCGCCTACAGACGGTCCTGCCTCATATCACGCTCACAAGCATGTTTGTTTCAGGGAATCGACGTTTCTGCATGCTTTTCTGCTGTGGTTTCATCTAAACGAAGACTGTTCAGACCCAGCAGACGTCTGGCTGTCACGCTTACCGCCATCAGCAGGAGAGAGAACTGTTGCAGAAACAGAAACATCGTCTGCTGAAACGCCTTCCTGCACATCACACTTTGTCTGTGCATCAAGTCACAGAGCTGTGGTTTCGGTTTCACTGAAGGGGCAGAGAGATTAGGGCATTGCATGTGTGGCAGCGCGGTAATTGCCTCAGCACCCCCTTCAAATACCCCTTCAGACGCCACATGCAGCATCACTCCACTCCTAATCTTTCTGCATCTAATCTCACAGTTTCAAGAAAACACACAGCTTTTGCTCCTTCGGTTCCTGCAGATACGGTCCTATTTATCTTTAAGCCACCGTAAAAACATCATCGAGTCTTTCTGCCCTTAAAGGGGTGACAGAGAAGAGCACAGGGGCAGAAGCGGCTGTTTGGCCTCCAAGGATGGAGAGTTTCACCAAACAGGCTGCTGTGTGGGGGGGGGGATCTTAGCACCAGGCTGAGGCACGAACCCTTTGACGACCCAACCAAGACTCAATCCATTAAAATACCAAACGTCTGCTGCTTTTGGCCTCGGCAGAGTAATACGTTTTTAAGAATAATCCACTTTAAATGTGCTCTGCTGTTTGCTTGAGCTGAAGGCTCAAGTCAGAAAGCCTTCTAATAGTACTGATACACAGTACAGAACTAGTACATAGTACATGTACTGTGAACATCTGATCATGATGTCAGAGGAAGGTTGGTACACTTTAGCTTTCACCCTAAACCATCACACATGAATGTATTGAAATAAAATGTAAGACAACATGGTTTGAGTCCAGAACACAGCAGCTGTCATAGACGCACAGGAGGGCAGACGTACCGATGTTGGGGTGTTTCAGCAGGCGGCAGATTCGGGCTTCCCGCTCCAACTTCTGGTGATCTGCCAAAGAAAAAAGAAAGTAAAATGAACCGTTGGTGTTTTCTGCTGAGAAGACTGCAGCTGTGACAGAATGTGGTTGTTCATGGATCACAGAACATCCACAGTCCAACTGTCGGGAGGCCCTGGTGCGGTCGGGTTCTGCCTCAGACTTTGACTCGACTCGTGTGGACCGAACGCATCATCCCTAAGCTGTGGTTACATGGACGTCAGAATGAGCGCCTGATCGGAGGAAAACACGCCGTCTGTGGGGCAAGAGCGCTAGCCACCGTCCAGCCTTCTTTACCTCCTCAAACGAGGCAGATAGGGGCAGATAAGCGGCTGGGTAGCTCAGTTGGTAAGGTAAAGGGCTGCCACGCAGGAATCCAAAGGTTCGATTCCCGGAGGGGAATACACAACAATAACTGGGGGCAATTACCATAATTACCGTATCAATGCGAGCAATTGCCATCCCCCAATGGGGGTCCCTGGGCAAGACCCCTGACTCAACTGCCTCCCAAAGCGGTTCAGCTGCAGCTCACCGCTCCCCCCCAGGGAATGTGTCAAATGCGGAGAAGAATTTCCCCATTGTGGAATAAAGAAAGTATCAATTATATCAATTAGATTGACAGAAAATGTCCTATTTTCCTCCTTCTGCCTCCATTTTTATATAAAAACAGACTGAAGACATGATAAAGTTTTGGATTTTAGTCATTTACATCAATGTCGGTTAAGATGCAGAACTTCATGGGGGGGGGCTCTGTAATGCTACAAAGACGCTAAAACACAGCAAATTAATTTCTGTCGTTTAGAAAATAATTTAAATATTTCTATCAGTGGTGGGCCGTCAGGGCCTTCAGGACCTTTTCTGAAGGCCTAAAAAGTATCTGAATCTTGTGTTCATGGTATTTTCTCCATGCAGACTCATTAAAGGCAGTCAGAGCTAAATAGGCCTCATTATCCGTTGTTAAGGCTTCCTAATGAAAAATCAGTGTCTGCCATTCATTTCCTTCAACCAATCAGATTGTGAGTTGGTGTCAGCAGGGCCTTCTAGCAGGCCTAGGCAGCGTCACAGTATTCAGAGCTTCTGATTGGACAGAAGTTTCAGGAAGTCACATGCAGCCAGACTTTTGGATGTGTCTCAGTTCAAACAGACTGACTGTGATGCATCCATGGAGGATCCAGCAGGAACGTCTCCCACTGATGACTTCCTGAGGGAATCATGAAGCAGACGCACAGATCTGTGTGTTTGGACTGACCGTCCCCGTGTCCACTGCGTCTGTCCAGCGGACATTTTGGCTCTAAAGCGGATTCAAACCTACAGAGACACAACTGGACGGACTCTCAGCACTGATGATGGAATAGAAAACACTTCTGGATGGAACTGAAGACCATCATCTGGACGATAATGGACTGTTGGAGGGAAGAGAGGAGGACGGATGAAGTCTGCTAATAATCTGAGTTTCTGATGAGTGAAATGATGAACATCATAATAAATAATAGTCCAAATGTCTGTGGTTGTTGTCTGTTTATTGCTGTAGCTGCATCATGAGGTTTGTTTACTGTTTGGTTTATTCCGTTTATTTAGAGGCTTTTATTGTGGCAGCAGGAATTTTCAACCTGCAATGCAAATATGGTTTCTGCATCCTAAAATGGTTCATGAGGGATTCAGACGTAGCTTTCCTGGGTAATAAACAGTCTGCCACTGGGTTCAATGAATGACCTTTGACCTCCTTCTGTTGTATTTATCCGCCACATCTTAGCCTCGGCTCACACAGAACGGCTGGTTAGCATCGTAGCATCAGTGCGTAACGACGCCGCCGTCTCCAAATCCTGACGTGCCGCCGCTCCATCAGCCCAAACAGGATTTAGATGTGTATTAGAAGTGACCAGGTGGGGGGGGGGTCATAAAACATTAAAGTGAATAGAAACTCCTCAAAAGGAGAGCTAACAAACATGAATATTACTCGCCGTGTGGCGACGCCAAAGAGGACAAAATGCTCGCCGCTGGTTTGTGGCGTGTTCATTTGAGACCGTGGTTTCAGCATCAGCATTAACCCCCCTTTGTCTGCTCAGACATCCATGAACAATCACCGGGCGGCGTTCCAGCTGAACACATTTGCTTCTCAAATGAAGAGGCCATGAGGCTGCAGAACGATTGGACACCAGCTCCATGGAAAACCGCTGAATATTTATGGAACAGAGCGTGTTTGATGCAGGGCCGTGGATCAAAGGCAGGACGGCAGCGGCAGCAGCAGCACAGCAGCAGCAGCAGCAGCAGTAACAGCAGAAACAGCAGCAGCAGTAACAGCAGCAGCAGCACAGCAGCAGCAGCAGCAGCACAGCAGCAGCAGCAGCAGCACAGCAGCAGCAGCAGCACAGCAGCAGCAGCAGCAGCAGCAGCAGCAGCAGCAGCAGCAGCAGCAACAGCAGCAGCAGCAGCAGCACAGCAGCAGCAGCAGCAGCAGCAGCAGCAGCAGCAGCAGCAGCAGCAGCAACAGCAGCAGCAGCAGCAGCAGTAACAGCAGAAACAGCAGCAGCAGAAACAGCAGCAGCAGTAACAGCAGCAGCAGTAACAGCAGCAGCAGTAACAGCAGCAGCAGTAACAGCAGCAGCAGTAACAGCAGCAGCAGCACAGCAGCAGCAGTAACAGCAGCAGCAGTAACAGTAACAGCAGCAGCAGCACAGCAGCAGCAGTAACAGCAGCAGCAGTAACAGCAGCAGCAGCAGCAGCAGCAGCAGCAGCAGCAGCAGCAGCAGCAGCACAGCAGCACAGCAGCAGCACAGCAGCAGCAGCAGCAGCACAGCAGCAGCAGCAGCAGCAGCAGCACAGCAGCAGCAGCAGCAGCAGCAGCAGCAGCAGCAGCAGCAGCAGCAGCAGCACAGCAGCAGCAGCAGCAGCAGCAGCAGCAGCAGCACAGCAGCAGCACAGCAGCAGCAGCAGCAGCAGCAGCAGCAGCACAGCAGCACAGCAGCAGCACAGCAGCAGCAGCAGCAGCAGCAACAGCAGCAGCAGCAGCACAGCAGCAGCAGCAGCAGCACAGCAGCAGCAGCAGCAGCAGCAGCAACAGCAGCACAGCAGCAGCAGCAGCAGCAGCAGCACAGCAGCAGCAGCAGCAGCAGCAGCAGCAGCAGCAGCAGCAGCACTAAAGCTGCTTTCAGTAGTGCAGCAGGACGGCGTGGAGAACTGAAGCTTTTCAGCCACGTTTCTGCGTCCTGCAGGCTTTCCTGTTAGAAATGAGGCTGGCTCCTCCTGCGTATGCAAAGTTACTCTGCCTATGCAAAGTGGTCCTTGCAACACAAAACAGGAAGCTGGAGCCACTCCAGGTTGGTTTGGATGTAGCGATGCCTGAAAGGGGACGTCTGCTTTTACTTCACAAATACTTTTTGGGAGTTTTTAATAAGTTTGAAGATAAGTCATCCATAAAGTGGAGCCTGAACATTAAGCTGCATGGAGCCAAACAGAACTTGATGGACGCATCATCTGGTTAATGACAGATGGAGGATTAGGGCCACCAAATAAATAAATAAATAAATAAATCATGAAATCTGATCATTTATAACTAAATAAAGTGGAAGTGAGTCTACAGTCCAGCAGGTGAGGCTGTGCAGCAGCGGATCCCATTCTTGATCCAACTGTGTTGAACTTGTAAAGGTGAGCTGAACATTTATTGATAACGTTTGGAAAATCCTTTGTTCTATTTATGGTTTATTCAGGTTTTCTTGATTGATTGCAGGATCTCTGCAGCGTTGATGAAGACGTCGGTGTCCCTGCAGACGTCCACTTCCATCCTTTCTTCCTCCAAACACTAGATCTGCGTGACGCTTCTGTTTGAGGACGCCCAGTCTTTGGCATCTTCACCGTTATTCTCTCAATTAAAATGATTTACAGTTACAGAAAGGTTCAAATTTCTTTGATTATCTGGAAATAAAACTTCACAAAACGCTCCTGTTTTGAGCACAGCTCCGATAAAAAGGCAACTTTAGTGTTTTTATCATAAATTTAGGACTTTTTCTGCTAATTTTACATGTTTTAAAGTTGGAAATACAATTTTATACTAAATAAATTTACAGTAAAAGAAGTTAATTCGTGAGAAAAACAATGATGAATCTGGCTCATGGCTTTTAAAGTCGTAACTATTTGGGTTTATTCTCCTAAGTTTACGACTCTAAAGTGGTAATTCAAACGTTTTTGTGTGTTCCTCCTCATAAATCAGCATCATGGTCTTCCAGTAAAGACCGTTATATTAGTAACTGGACACAGACGTCTTTAGGTTTTATGGAGGACGCAGCAGATGATGAAGGGTGGAACTGACCGTCAGAAAACCCCGCCCACAGACGCGGCGTGACACTCCTAAGCTGCGGTTGTTTCTAGTTCACGAGTCCGAGTCGTTTGTGCGACTGGCGGTGGAGCTGCCCCATTTAGGAGACCCAGATGAGACCCTGAACATCCTGATCGGCCCCCGCAAACGGGGGCAGCAGCTATTTCCATCCCATGTCCTGCTGCTCGGCCTCTGGACGGCAGCGCATGGGGTTCACGTGCACGCACATGGAGCTTCCACGTCTGTGTGCATGTAGGATAGATGGCTACGGCCGTCAGAATGGTAACGACCGAAAAGGGATGAAAAAAAGGCAATGAAGCGTAAAATAGAAGAGGGGGGGGACGAACTGAAAGCAGAATAAGAGAGCAAGTTCTGGAGGGTCAGAAACGCCGTTCAGCTCAGAGCTTCAAGCTAAAGGTCACATTTCCAGGCTAGCAGGCCCAATTCCTCCCCCCACCCTTCGAGGGGGAGGGACATTTCTTCCCGTGGGTGTGCTCTGATGCACAAACGTCTAAACGTAAAGAAAGTAACGACTTTTTGTGGATGCATGACCTTTTTTATACGACCGATATGACGTAAACCTGAGCGCTAACGTACTACTGATGATGTCATCGGGTGGTACTTTTGTGTCACCCTCCGTTCTGAGGGCTACATGTGGGGGAAGAATTCAGATTCAGCCTCATCACGCCTCCGTCTTCATTGTTGATACCGCGCTGTTGGGTTCCGTAGTCCCACAGCAGCCCCCGGGGCAATCAGCTGATGCAACAAGTCCGTAGAGACGTTTAAGAGCTGCTATCGTTTACCGTCACGCCTAAACCCCGAGATGCCGCAGGAACGTACAGAGACACACTGCTGCAGCAGGACGGACGCCATCAGGGACCAGAGGTCACTGTGGACGGGATCACGTCAGGAGACTTTGTTCCTTCTTCCTACGTCTCCATGTGGAGAAGACAAACCGTTGGTCACTTCTGCTCCGAAAGGGACAAATGATCAATGGGAATATTATCAATTATTATCATGATTGATGATATGATGATGAGGATGATGATTCATCAGCAGCAGCTCCACGCAGGGAAACACTATATACTCTGTAACTACAGAGTACATAGTATTATTACTATAGTATTATATACTCTCTTTAACTACAGAATACACAGTATTATAACTATAGTATTATATACTCTATGTAACTACAGAGTACACAGTATTATAACTATAGTATTATATACTCTATGTAACTACAGAGTACACAGTATTATAACTATAGTATTATATACTCTCTGTAACTACAAAGTACATAGTATTGTAACTATAGTATTATATACTCCGTGACTACAAAGTACATAGTATTATAACTATAGTATTTATACTCTGTGACTACAGAGTACATAGTATTATTACTATAGTATTATATACTCTCTTTAACTACAGAATACACAGTATTATAACTATAGTATTATATACTCTATGTAACTACAGAGTACACAGTATTATAACTATAGTATTATATACTCTCTGTAACTACAGAGTACATAGTATTATAACTATAGTATTTATACTCTGTAACTACAGAGTACATAGTATTATAACCATAGGATTATACACTCTGTAACTACAGAGTACACAGTATTATAACTATAGTATTATATACACTCTGTGACTACAGAGTACATAGTATTATAACTATAGTATTATATACTCTCTGTAACTAGAGAGTAACTACAGAGTACACAGTATTATAACTATAGTATTATATACTCTCTGTAACTACAGAGTACATAGTGTTATAACTATAGTATTTATACTCTGTGACTACAAAGTACACAGTATTATAACTATAGTATTATATACTCTGTGACTACAGAGTACATAGTATTATAACTATAGTATTATACACTCTCTGTAACTACAGAGTACACAGTATTATAACTATAGTATATACTCTCTGTAACTACAGAGTACATAGTATTATAACTATAGTATTATATACTCTGTGACTACAGAGTACACAGTATTATTACTATAGTATTATATACTTTGTGACTACAGAGTACACAGTATTATAACTATAGTATTATATACTCTCTGTAACTAGAAAGTAACTACAGAGTACACAGTATTATAACTATAGTAGTATATACTCTGTAACTACAGAGTACACAGTATTATAACTATAGTATTATATACTCTCTGTAACTACAGAGTACACAGTATTATAACTATAGTATTATATACTCTGTAACTACAGAGTACACAGTATTATAACTATAGTATTATATACTCTGTAACTACAGAGTACACAGTACTATAACTATAGTATTATATACTCTATGTAACGACAGAGTACACAGTATTATGACTATAGTATTATATACTCTCTGTAACTACAGAGTACACAGTATTATAACTATAATATATACTCTGTGACTACAGAGTATATATTATTATAACTATAGTATTATATACTCTGTAACTAGAGAGTAACTACAGAGTACACAGTATTATAACTATAGTATTATATACTCTCTGTAACTACAGAGTACATAGTGTTATAACTATAGTATTTATACTCTGTGACTACAGAGTACACAGTATTATAACTATAGTATTATATACTCTGTGATTACAGAGTACAGTATTATAACTATAGTATTATATACTCTCTGTAACTAGAGAGTAACTACAGAGTACACAGTATTATAACTATAGTATTATATACTCTGTGATTATAGAGTACAGTATTATAACTATAGTATTATATACTCTCTGCAACTAGAGAGTAACTACAGAGTACATATTATTATAACTATAGTATTATATACTCTCTGCAACTAGAGAGTAACTACAGAGTACATATTATTATAACTATAGTATTATATACTCTCTGTAACTAGAGAGTAACTACAGAGTACATATTATTATAACTATAGTATTATATACTCTCTGTAACTAGAGAGTAACTACAGAGTACATATTATTATAACTATAGTATTATATACTCTCTGTAACTAGAGAGTAACTAAAGAGTACATATTATTATAACTATAGTATTATATACTCTCTGTAACTAGAGAGTAACTACAGAGTACACAGTATTATAACTATAGTATTATATACTCTCTGTAACTACAGAGTACATAGTGTTATAACTATAGTATTTATACTCTGTGACTACAGAGTACACAGTATTATAACTATAGTATTATATACTCTCTGTAACTAGAGAGTAACTACAGAGTACACAGTATTATAACTATAGTATTATATACTCTCTGTGACTACAGAGTACACAGTATTATAACTATAGTATTATATACTCTATGTAACTACAGAGTACATAGTATTATTACTATAATATTATATACTCTCAGGTGAGATGCATTGTTCATGTTTGTTCTGCAGGAACGTTTAAGCCCCTCTTGGTCTTTAATATAAAGAAGAAAAAAATGATTTTTTTTAAGGAATATTTTTCTTTTCAGAGTGAAAATGGCAAACTTAATATCCATAACTAGCATGGTACCATGGTGTTATGTGTACTGTTCAACCAGGAACAAAATACACAGAAGCACCTTTATTCATGATAGTTAAAAAGGACCAAAATTCAAACAATGAGAAGAAAATATGTTAAGGTGGTCTTTTAGCTTATTGGCACAGACATTTTCCAGCAAATCAGAGAGAGAGTTGAGTTTAAAACACCTTTGATGTCAATCATCTTTAGACGAAGCAAACATTTACATCCCAAAAAAACAGAAACGAGACAAAAAAAAACATTCAGAAGGTCTCCACTGACAGGAAGAACACATTTTTACAGTATTAACCAAATCTGCAGGTGTGTGAGCTTCTACAGACTAAACTCCAAACGTCTCTTGAACAACCGTATCACAGCTTTCCTCTTCACCCCCATGTTTGTCACATTTGGCCTGATCTCTGCATGCTGCTTCTCTAAAGGTGGACATCAGGCTGAACATGAAGTAAACTCCTGAGTACTCTGCAGGAAAACCTTCAGTAAACACTGCTGTTCCTGCAGGAAGCAGGTTTCTGTCAGCAGTCTTCCACGCTCAGCGTTTGTGTTACAGACCATGTGGCTGTGCTTCAGAGTCTTCTCCGCTGAGCTGAATCCTCCTTCAGCCAGAGCTCATTCAGATCCGAGCCTTGGCAGAAAGCGACTGCTGCCCGACGGACAGAAAATGACGGAGAGCGCCGTCAACCAGCAGGAATGAGGCCGAGCAGATGGTGAGGAGAAACCAGCAAACACTGCTGGAGGAGCTGTGGAGTAAAACCGCTCGGGCGGCAACAGAGACGTTAAAGAAGTCATAGGGGAGCTGGTGACCCCCCCCCCCCAAAACAAAAGACAAATGTCATTGTTAAAGCCATAAAGACCGCAGGTTTGAATCCACAGACGCATCCACCCACACGGTCCACAGCTGCCACTCATATTCAGACTGCATGCGTCTCTTATTTACATGCAGTTAGAAGACGCCTGCAGTTTTGACAATCTAAAGATAAAAAGGTAGGTACCAACATGGAGTCATCACTGTACACAGTACAGTACAGAGGTTTCCATCAACAACTGCTGGACGCTGGAATGCGACCGCCATGGTGTCGGTGCTGAAGGCTGAGAAGGTTTCAGAGAAACATTCCTGTTCCCCTGCAGGTCTGCACAAGCAGCAGCAGGTCGGCGTCTGGGTTCAGCATTCCAAAAGTCTAGCAGGGAACGGATTCCTAGAAAAATGCTCAAGACAAGCGATGCCTTCGCTCAACGAGTCAAAGGAGTCAGAGCGGATCAGAGCTGCAGCCAGGCTGTGAGCAAAGACCAGAACAAATGGAGATCTCCAGATGTTGCTGCTGGTTTCTGTACCTGCAGTGGATCAGAACCACATCAGAACCACATCAGCTGTTAGGTTCCGTCCTTCTCACCACTCTGTGTTTAAACGGTTGACTCTGCTAAATGCGTCAACTTCCACAGCTGAAACCACATGAGCCGTCAGTCAAACAGCCTCATTTGGCTGTGGGAATGTCCCCCACCAGCAACCTTCATTTAACTCCGCCCACACCACCACCCAGCTTGTTCTCCCAGCATCGTCCGTACAGACAGCAGCTGTTCCATTTTACAGAGAAAAAAAGACATTTACCTGGATTTCAACTAATGTGGCAGCAAATATAACATTCAATTCAAAAATGCAACCATATTCCAGGCAGACAGCGACACTGTAGACCTAACATTCTTTACCAGCAGAGTTCTACCAGTCATGTGAAGAAGAACATCCCTTAACCTGAATTGGACCTCTGTTCTGTCCAGGGACACCGGACACTGGTAGTAAACTCACCTGACCCAGGTAGGGCAGACACTAGCCCGACCCACAGCAAACCCTGAACCGTCTCCAAGCCACCGATCTCTACAGCAAAGAAGGGACTTGACTGTAGAACGTGGCATGAGCCCACACAGGAAATGAGCACAGCGGAAGACATTTCCTGATGGATTCTAATGCGCTGCCTGCTGTCCAGCTGACTGGGACAAAGCAGTGAGCAGTTGTGTTGCCCTCGTTTATCCAGCAGAGGCCCATCTTAGTGACAAACACACATGCAGCTAATCAGAAGCACTTGAGATCAGTTGCATAATGCACAGAAAAATTAGGAGGATTTTCAGAATGGAGGTTAGAGTGCTGCTCACAGGAACCAGAAAGAAGAATAGTCTAGATCCTTCAGAAAAAGATGTCTGTGTTGCATGAAGGCTAAACCAAAAACTACAACCTAGATCACACCACAAACCCCACCCACTTAGTGGAATTTGGACGATTTTGTTATTGAAGCTGTTCATTTATGGTTGAGATTTAAAACCAAACCAAAAGAAGCACCAACACCACCAGAACTTCAAATGTCTCAGACGTTTCCAGTGAACTCTACGGCCACATGAGCAACAGGAGAGAAAGACTTTAGAAGTTAACTTCTGTTGACAAAAATCCACCTGGAGCTGAAGTGAACGAATATTCCAGAGAATACTGCACATTCTGAACAAACACACAAACTACAGCACACTTTGGATTTAAGCACAACTGGACAACCACAACAAAAAGGTGGAAGTCAACACAACGGTCTTTCATCATTCCTGTGATAAGTACTGAGATTCAGTGAGTTACAGTCAGCCTGTAGGCTGTAAAACAATGTTTCCATAATTCAACCAGACTATCACACCCATGTTAGCCATCACGTCATTACAGAGCATTTCAAGCTAGTCGTGTTCAGCTACATTACTACAATTTAAATAAAAGCAACACAATTGTTACAGCGGGACAAAAAATATTCAGTCAGCCACCAATTGTGTAAGGTCTCCCACCTAAAAAGATGAGAGGCCTGAACATTTTCTCATAGGTAAACCTCAACCATAAGAGACTAAATGAGAAAACAAAATCCAAAAAGAAAACACTTCCTAATTTTTAAAGAATTTATATGTAAATTATGGTGGAAAATAAGTAACAAAAGTTCAACTCAGTACTTGGTTATAACCTTTGTTGGTAATGACAGCAGTCAAATGTTTTCTGTGAGTCTTCACAAGGTTTTCACAAGCTGTTGCTGGTATGTTGGTCCATTCCTCCATGCAGATCTCCTCTACAGCAGAGATGTTTTGGTCCATTCCTCCATGCAGATCTCCTCTAGAGCAGTGATGGTTTGGTCCATTCCACCATGCAGATCTCCTCTAGAGCAGTGATGTTTTGGTCCATTCCTCCGTGCAGATCTCCTCTAGAGCAGTGATGTTTTGGTCCATTCCTCTATGCAGATCTCCTCTAGAGCAGTGATGTTTTGGTCCATTCCTCCATGCAGATCTCCTCTAGAGCAGTGATGTTTTGGTCCATTCCTCCATGCAGATCTCCTCTAGAGCAGTGATGGTTTGGTCCATTCCTTCATGCAGATCTCCTCTAGAGCAGTGATGTTTTGGTCCATTCCTCCATGCAGATCTCCTCTAGAGCAGTGATGTTTTGGTCCATTCCTCCGTGCAGATCTCCTCTAGAGCAGTGATGGTTTGGTCCATTCCTTCATGCAGATCTCCTCTAGAGCAGTGATGGTTTGGTCCATTCCTTCATGCAGATCTCCTCTAGAGCAGTGATGTTTTGGTCCATTCCTCTATGCAGATCTCCTCTACAGCAGTGATGTTTTGGTCCATTCCTCCATGCAGATCTCCTCTAGAGCAGTGATGTTTTGGTCCATTCCTCTGTGCAGATCTCCTCTAGAGCAGTGATGGTTTGGTCCATTCCTTCATGCAGATCTCCTCTAGAGCAGTGATGGTTTGGCCCATTCCTCCATGCAGATCTCCTCTAGAGCAGTGATGTTTTGGCCCATTCCTCCATGCAGATCTCCTCTAGAGCAGTGATGTTTTGGCCCATTCCTCCATGCAGGTCTCCTCTAGAGCAGTGATGTTTTGGCCCATTCCTCCATGCAGATCTCCTCTAGAGCAGTGATGTTTTGGTCCATGCAGATATCTAGAGCAGTGATGGTTTGGTCCATTCCTCAGTGCATATATCCTCTAGAGCAGTGATGTTTTGGTCTATTCCTCCATGCAGATCTCCTCTAGAGCAGTGATGGTTTGGTCCAATACTCCATGCAGATCTCCTCTAGAGCAGTGACGGTTTGGTCCATTCGTCCATGCAGGTCTCCTCTAGAGCAGTGATGTTTTGGTCCATTCCTCCGTGCAGATCTCCTCTACAGCAGTGATTTTTTGGTCCATGCAGATCTCCTCTAGAGCAGTGATGGTTTGGTCCTTCCCTCCGTGCATATATCCTCTAGAGCAGTGATGGTTTGGTCCATTCGTCCATGCAGGTCTCCTCTAGAGCAGTGATGTTTTGGTCCATTCCTCCGTGCCTATATCCTCTAGAGCAGTAATGGTTTGGTCCAATCCTCCATGCAGATCTCCTCTAGAACAGTGATGTTTTGGTCCATTCATCCATGCAGGTCTCCTCTAGAGCAGTGATGGTTTGGTCCAATACTCCATGCAGATCTCCTCTAGAGCAGTGATGGTTTGGTCCATTCGTCCATGCAGGTCTCCTCTAGAGCAGTGATGTTTTGGTCCATTCCTCCATGCAGATCTCCTCTAGAGCAGTTATGTTTTGGTCCATTCCTCCGTGCAGATCTCCTCTAGAGCAGTTATGTTTTGGTCCATGCAGATCTCCTCTAGAGCAGTGATGGTTTGGTCCATTCCTCCATGCAGATGTCCTCTACAGCAGTTATGTTTTGGTCCATTCCTCCGTGCAGATCTCCTCTAGAGCAGTGATGTTTTGGTCCATTCCTCCATGCAGATCTCCTCTAGAGCAGTGATGGTTTGGTCCATTCCTCCGTGCATATATCATCTAGAGCAGTGATGTTTTGGTCCATTCCTCCATGCAGATGTCCTCTAGAGCAGTGATGGTTTGGTCTATTCCACCATGCAGATCTCCTCTGGAGCAGTGATGGTTTGGTCCAATCCTCCATGCAGATCTCCTCTAGAGCAGTGATGGTTTGGTCCATTCGTCCATGCAGATCTCCTCTAGAGCAGTGATGGTTTGGTCCATTCGTCCATGCAGATCTCCTCTAGAGCAGTGATGGTTTGGTCCATTCCTCCGTGCATATATCCTCTAGAGCAGTGATGGTTTGGTCCATTCGTCCATGCAGGTCTCCTCTAGAGCAGTGATGTTTTGGTCCATTCGTCCATGCAGATCTCCTCTAGAGCAGTGATGGTTTGGTCCTTCCCTCCGTGCATATATCCTCTAGAGCAGTGATGGTTTGGTCCATTCGTCCATGCAGGTCTCCTCTAGAGCAGTTATGTTTTGGTCCATTCCTCCGTGCATATATCCTCTAGAGCAGTAATGTTTTGGTCCATTCCTCCATGCAGATCTCCTCTAGAGCAGTGATGGTTTGGTCCAATCCTCCATGCAGATCTCCTCTAGAGCAGTGATGTTTTGGTCCATTCGTCCATGCAGGTCTCCTCTAGAGCAGTTATGTTCTGGTCCATTCTTCCGTGCAGATCTCCTCTAGAGCAATGATGTTTTGGTCCATGCAGATCTCCTCTAGAGCAGTGATGGTTTGGTCCATTCCTCCGTGCATGTATCCTATAGAGCAGTGATGGTTTGGTCCATTCCTCCATGCAGATCTCCTCTAGAGCAGTGATGGTTTGGTCCATTCGTCCATGCAGATCTCCTCTAGAGCAGTGATGTTTTGGTCCATTCCTCCATGCAGATCTCCTGTAGAGCAGTGATGTTTTGGTTCATTCCTCCGTGTAGGTCTCCTCTAGAGCAGTGATGTTTTGGTCCATTCCTCCGTGCAGATCTCCTCTAGAGCAGTGATGTTTTGGTCCAGTCCTCCGTGCAGACCTCCTCTAGAGCAGTGATGTTTTGGTCCATTCCTCCATGCAGCTCTCCTCTAGAGCAGTGATGTTTTGGTCCATTCCTCCATCCAGATCTCCTCTAGAGCAGTGATGTTTTGGTCCATTTCTCCATGCAGATCTCCTCTAGAGCAGTTAGGTTTTGGTCCATGCAGATCTCCTCTAGAGCAGTGATGGTTTGGTCCATTCATCCATGCAGATGTCCTCTACAGCAGTGATGTTTTGGTCCATGCAGATCTCCTGTAGAGCAGTGATGGTTTGGTCCATTCCTCCGTGCATGTATCCTCTAGAGCAGTGATGGTTTGGTCCATTCCTCCATGCAGATCTCCTCTAGAGCAGTGATGGTTTGGTCCATTCGTCCATGCAGATCTCCTCTAGAGCAGTGATGTTTTGGTCCATTCCTCCATGCAGATATCCTGTAGAGCAGTGATGTTTTGGTCATTCCTCCATGCAGATCTCCTCTAGAGCAGTGATGTTTTGGCCCATTCCTCCATGCAGATCTCCTCTAGAGCAGTGATGTTTTGGCCCTTTCCTCCATGCAGATCTCCTCTAGAGCAGTGATGTTTTGGCCCATTCCTCCATACAGATCTCCTCTAGAGCAGTGATGTTTTGGCCCATTCCTCCATGCAGGTCTCCTCTAGAGCAGTGATGTTTTGGTCCATTCCTCCATGCAGGTCTCCTCTAGAGCAGTGGTGTTTTGGTCCATTCCTCCATGCAGATCTCCTCTAGAGCAGTTATGTTTTGGTCCATTCCTCCATGCAGGTCTCCTCTAGAGCAGTGATGTTTTGGTCCATTCCTCCATGCAGGTCTCCTCTAGAGCAGTGATGTTTTGGTCCATTCCTCCATGCAGATCTCCTCTAGAGCAGTGATGGTTAGGTCCAATCCTCCATGCAGATCTCCTCTAGAGCAGTTATGTTTTGGTCCATTCCTCCGTGCAGATCTCCTCTAGAGCAGTGATGTTTTGGTCCATTCCTCCATGCAGATCTCCTCTAGCGCAGTGATAGTTTGGTCCAATCCTCCATGCAGATCTCCTCTAGAGCAGTGATTGTTTGGTCCATTCGTCCATCCAGGTCTCCTGTAGAGCAGTGATGTTTTGGTCCATTCCTCCGTGCAGATCTCCTCTAGAGCAGTGATGGTTTGGTCAATTCGTCCATGCAGATCTCCTCTACAGCAGTGATGTTTTGGTCAATTCGTCCATGCAGGTCTCCTCTAGAGCAGTGGTGTTTTGGTCCATTCCTCCGTGCAGATCTTCTCTAGAGCAGTGATGTTTTGGTCCATGCAGATCTCCTCTAGAGCAGTGATGGTTTGGTCCATTCGTCCATGCAGGTCTCCTCTAGAGCAGTTATGTTTTGGTCCATTCCTCCGTGCAGATCTCCTCTAGAGCAGTGATGGTTTGGTCAATTCGTCCATGCAGGTCTCCTCTAGAGCAGTGGTGTTTTGGTCCATTCCTCCATGCAGATCTTCTCTAGAGCAGTGATGTTTCGGTCCATGCAGATCTCCTGTAGAGCAGTGATGGTTTGGTCCATTCGTCCATGCAGGTCTCCTCTAGAGCAGTTATGTTTTGGTCCATTCCTCCGTGCAGATCTCCTCTAGAGCAGTGATGGTTTGGTCAATTCGTCCATGCAGGTCTCCTCTAGAGCAGTGATGGTTTGGTCAATTCGTCCATGCAGGTCTCCTCTAGAGCAGTGGTGTTTTGGTCCATTCCTCCGTGCAGATCTTCTCTAGAGCAGTGATGTTTTGGTCCATGCAGAACTCCTCTAGAGCAGTGATGGTTTGGTCCAATCTTCCATGCAGATCTCCTCTAGAGCAGTGATGTTTTGGTCCACTCCTCCATACAGATCTCCTCTACAGCAGTGATGGTTTGGTCAATTCGTCCATGCAGGTCTCCTCTAGAGCAGTGATGTTTTGGTCCATTCCTCCATGCAGATCTCCTCTAGAGCAGTGATGTTTTGGCCCATTCCTCCACTGACTCCCCATCACACAGGACTGTGCACTAAATATTCAACCAGACCTGCCCCTTCACACCTTTCAGACCTTGCTCGTGTTGCTGCACCCACACGTTCTCTCAACTCCCCAGGAGCATTCAGGCGCTTTGGCCTATTTTCTAACTATATTTTACTGCTGCTGTGTTTTTAACCGTTTTTTCCATGTTTGGGTCCTGATAAAGGAACTAGAGGTATTTCGTACATATTACAGCAGGTAAGTTTAAGTTTTTCAGTCCAACACCTTAAAAGGTCAGCTTGTTGGCATGTTTGTAATGTGCAAACTACCATTTTAGTGGACTATCCTTTTATTTTCATATTTTTTGTCAGAAGCTTTTGTCAAAAGCTGCATTTAGAATCGGTTGTGATTTATTAAGAGAAAGATGCGTAGGATGTAGGATATAAATCTGAATATTTCTGTGCGTACGCACGTCCTATGTTTCATCCGTACGCCACTTCTGACGCAAATCCTACGCAAAGTTTTATAAATAAGGCCCCAGATCTCGTCAAAGATCAGGGACCACTGTGGTAAAACACCCTTTAGAGGAAAAGTTGGTCCTCTCAGAGCTTCTAGAGGGGTTCATTCATTGAAGCCCCTCTCCACTCTTTGTTTCTGTGGTCTAAGCGTCCCCAGTGCTCTTTTCATGATGATGATGCTGTTTGTAGCCAAAATTCAAAAACATGTCGTTTTCTAGGACATAGTTTCTGCAGAGCGGCAGGAGGTCATTTGAAATTCACCTCTGAGTTGTGGGTGGGACTGTAGGCGCAGAACAACCCCCCCCCATTGCTGAGAGCTCTTTGTTTACACCCTCTCCTGCTAGCTTACAGCCCCTCACACCCCTAAGGTAATATTAGCAGTGCAACAAAAACAGCAGCAGCATCAGATCCATCCATCCGTCCAGTTCTGATCCAGATTCCAGCTCAGACTAGGAAAACAAAGACGTTCATGGATCTGTCTGTCTGCAGGTGGATGATCAGAAAGGGGCGGAGCTTGGAGGCTGTTGCCCCGCCCATTTCTGTAGCTGCATCTCAACTGAGAGCTTTTTCAAACTGCAGGTTTTTCATCTGCTCCTGGTCCACCATGATTTAAATAAAGAAACACGCAGTCTTACTCTGAATTTGATAAATGTTCTCCTTCAGGATGCTATAGATGCTATTCTCCTTTTTTTGTCTTTATTTTGCTCCTGACGTTGAGTTGGAGTTGTGTTCCAGGTAGCATCACCTCCACAGCTGCAGGGGGCAGTATAGAGAGAAGGTGGAGCTAGGAAGACGTGTTAAATCAGGTGACAGTGCAGGTGAGGGTTTAGTCTGGCAGTCATGGGGAGATCCTGACAAACACTTTAATGCTTGGATGACTTCAGTGACGCCATTGGTACATTTAGTTCAGTTTCATATTTATACTCTGATATTTGAGGGAACAGTTTTCAACTAGTAAAATGGTTAAACGGCCCAATATCTGCAAAAGTTTGAAATAACAGTATTCTCTGAACCTCCATTTCTGATATCCGTTTAATTCTATTCTGTTTATTTGAAGGTTCTGAAGCTCTCATCTGTTCTGGGTGGGAGATAAATAAACGAGTGGAGTCGTCCTCCGTTGTCTCCTGAGGCTGATGGAGTTAGCAGCCATTGGAAATGAGGAAGAATAACTGGACAATGCTACAGGGACATGTTGGAACCCCCAAAACCATCACTTTCATTGGAGCGGGTCTTTGAGACCCAGAGAAGATTCTCCCTGCAGACCTATCCAGCCCTAATTACACTGGCAGTCAGTCCCTCAGTGACTGGCCTACTTGAATAGATGAAAAACTAATCCCAAAGGAAAAGTCAGATTTATCCTCCTTTCAATAATGTGGGCGGGGCACCAACTCCAGAGGTAACCTTGAATGGAATACCTGGACAGACAGAACCTAAAGTCCCGCTCCAATCATCTTCTGATCGGTTGTCAAAGCCTTCCCAGCTGTGTGGTTTTCTAGGACATAGTTTCTGCAGAGCGGCAGGAGTTCATTACAAATGGAAGCAGATTTAGCCCTCTGACGATTTCCCATCATTCCTTTGTTTACTCTCTCTCCTGCTAGCTTACAGCTTTTCACAACCCCAAACTAACATTAGCGGTACCAAAACGGCGAGCGACAGATCCGTCCATCCGTCCATCCTACATCCAGATTCCAGCTCAGAGATTTATAGTCTGCTCCTGATTCATCAAAGAAATCCTCAAACAGTTTTATAAGAACATGTTTTTCACTGGAGTGGGTAGGATGTGGGGAGCCCCCCCCATCACTCTGAACACTAAATGCAGTACTATTGTGGAGGCTTGTCAGGAGCACAGTCATTATGCTGACAGCAGATGCCCCGCCCACCTCAGCTGGCACAAATATCCGCTTCCAGACAAAACGGTACCCAAGCAAAGCTGGACGAAGAAAGTCTGTAGCAAACGGGATGAGGACCTCCCACATCTACAGGGACACCGTCCACCGAGAGAAAGGATGCAGCTCAGGTGTCTCTGCTTCCAGCCTCCTGAATCCATGTCCTCCCAGGAAACATTCAAAAACGGCGTGTGATGTGTAGCGGGCAGTCTTCCATCTCTCCCAGGAGACTTGAAACCCATCTGCTGTGGGGAAAATGAGCTGCAAACGGCAGAAACTGGGCTTGGCAAGTGAATGTAGGCGACAAAATCCACCACTTCAGCTCTTTAAGGGTTTAAGCTTTATGTAAATGAAAATGCAAATCAATGTTACATTTAGTCGTGCATTAAAAAATGTTTTTTTGCTCTTTCAACTATAATTTAAAATTCTTTGTTTTAAAGTGATTTCAACTGTATTGCAGTGTAATTTGTCATGTTTTTGGGCGGAGCTCCATGTCTCCACGTCAAACGTTGGTTTTCACTGATCAGTGCTAAAGTCACTGCTGCCACAGCAGCGCTGAATGCAGATGTTAGAGTCGCGGTCCTTCCGGGATACACATTTTCTTGGTTGCAGCGTCCCTCAGGTTCACCTTCTTTCAGCAGAGGTCAAAGGTCAAAGGACTGATTCCTATACCAACCTGATAAGGTGATTGTGACGGTGTGGCACCGTCAGATGGTGATGGGACCCACACTGTTATTCATTTTAGGTTTAAAACTGTTTCCTGTGACCTTACCTGTGGCCTAATAGAGAGCCCCGCCCCCTAGGAGGGACGTATGGGTCAAAAGGAAGCGTCACAGGAAGTGAAAAGGGAGAGTGACAGCGGT
The DNA here is from genome assembly GCF_053564925.1 of Oryzias latipes. Taxonomy (NCBI): domain Eukaryota; kingdom Metazoa; phylum Chordata; class Actinopteri; order Beloniformes; family Adrianichthyidae; genus Oryzias; species Oryzias latipes. The sequence goes on along the minus strand of NC_136254.1, from coordinate 579,569 downwards.
GACACAACCTGATGTGGCCCTGCGTGGAGCAATTGTGGTGCTCAAAATTCTTGAATAAGGAAAGAACGCTCCTACCTTGGCTCCTCTGCATCATTTCCCTGCAGGACCCCGCGACAGTGATTTACAGCAAACGCCCCAATCCTTGAGTCCACGCCATATTTCCACTCGTTTTTCATAAATTATAGGAAAGTCCGTTTTCTGTCAGGATTGGGCGCCATGTCCAAATTGAAGGTATGGACCGTTTATGGACTTTGACCAAAAGCAGTCAGGACCACACGTCTGGTACAAAAGCCCAAGTACAGGAAGACCAGTCATTGGTCCTCAGGACCTGGATGAACACTTATCAGGGCAAATGGGTCAGCCACGACCCGAGGGCGAGTCGTCAACACAAAAGGCAAGACTGTACCCGGACTGTTTTGCTGCTGCTGCTGCAGTTCATGCAGCAGACATTCAAACCAACGTTTTCCTAGAATACCAGTGTTTTCATGAGACAGATGGAGCTCAGCGCAAAAGACAGAAAAAATATCTATCAGTCTGTTCATGATGAGAACAGGTCCATAGTGTAGCTGTCAAACTCTCCTGCTGCCACAATTACAAGCACAAAGAGTGCAATGTCACATACTTCCACTCCATGATTACCCCAGACTATAATTAGCTCTCCATCTTTGTTTCCATGGGAATGAAGACTTGGCTGTGCACAGCTGGGCCTTCCACTGTTACGACAGAGCGGCCGACTCCCGAAGCACAGGACGCTTTTCCACAGCCCGGTGGGTCTGTCAGTGGATCACTTCCACTCCAATGAGTCCAAGCATCACAGCTCCGTATTTAACCACTGTCCCAGATCCCCCCCCCCTTATACACGCCTGAGCTGGCAGAGGAAACTCCATTCCAGCAGAGCTCCTCCCATTTCACAGATGTTTCCAGTGGAAGAAGCTTTTATTTTGAAGGGACAGTGCAACAAAAAGCCTTTTTTAGAAGGTGCTGCAATAAGAACTGGAACCCCAGGCTGCTAATGGGCAACTTCCCTTTCACGCCACACGTGCAGCAGAGACAGTAAGTCAGGCTTCAAACTACAGGAAATGCGTAGTAATAGAGGTGTGACCCCCAACATGCACCCCCCAGTTGGACTGCAGTTCTACCAGTCCTAAACACCAAGCAGCGACACGGAGGACGCCGCCGTCTGTTCAGCTGAACCTTAAAGACAAATATCAGCATCGGGCGCCTCCATCAGAACGAACACGCCAAGATTCCATCTTCAGATGGCGAGGAACCCACAAACCCGCATCATTTAAGTCGATTCGTGCGTCCAATTCCCGTTCACCGTCTTGGTTTTAACAAAGTCGCTGCTGCGTCTGTCCCAAAGAGCGTTCACCTGCAGCTCCCGCCGCTTGTGGGAGGAGCTTCTGTCAAAGGTTTTTCTCGACCTGATCACAGAGGACGAGGATGAGGAGGGATTCCGTCCATTTATCTGGAAGAAGTGTACAAAAACAGCGGCAGGACAGCCAGTGGGAGGGGCTTATAGCCGAACGGTGACAGAATCTCTTTTTCATGTATAACTTTGGGGTCATTTCTAGAAGCAGTCAGTCAACCACCTTGTTTATCTGGACAATCTGAATCTGTATTTATGAATAGGAATATCTTGAGTTCAGAGATGTCGATAATATTTTGTTTTTATGAATTGGCCTCAATGCTTCATGCATTTATGTGTTTCTCTGCGTTTGAAGACCTGAAAGATTTTTTAAATAATTATTGTAGCTTTTTATTTTGTTGTTGCTGATCTGAACTGGACTCCAAAACCCCGACACCATCTGAACCGGGAGCTTTGAGACCCCCCAGGTTTGGTCTCCTTTCTATAAATGTGGCTTTCTTTATGAGGAAACGCCCCCCCTTCCCTCGCCAGATCAGCTGCAGCCGTCCCCCCCCCAAAAGCCCATTCAAGCTGTGTACCCGTCAGGCCTTCAGGTGCCCAGCGGGGGCCGAGCACATCCAGAATGCAGAAGCCCCGCCCAGCCCTGCACATCATGACGGAGGGACTGTGAGGAGACCCTCCATCCGGGGCCCTGCCCCCCGCCGCCGGGCCTCAGGGGAAACGTGGAGATGAATCAGCAGCAACCGTGCTGGCGAGCGGTGGAAGTGACAGAAAGGTGACAGCATCATGACTGTGAGGTTAAGGCCGGGAGCCTGAGCTGCAGCCAGCAGAGCCGTGAAGCTCCACAGCAGAGGAAGAGGAGGAAGAGGAGGAAGCAGGTGTGTGGGGCAGAACTGACAGAAGGTGAGGGGTGAGGACCTACAGACGGGCACTTACCCCTGGCAGACAGCTTCTTGGTGTTGATTATTTTTGCAGCGTACTCCTGTCCTGTGGAAATCTTCATACACCTCCTCACCACAGAGAAGGCGCCCCTGCAGGACACACGTGCACAGTTACATGCATGGAAGGGGAGCTCATCCTCCCTCGGCGCTCTGACACGTTTTACATGAACTATTGATGCAAACAGTGAGGATCTAAGGTCCACTCATGTTCAGCTTAAAGCTGCAGCTCTGACAGAGAACACATTTGGGCGTAATGGGAGGTTTTCAGCCCCTTCAGAATGAAAACGATCCGTTTTGGAGTCTGGATGCACCTCAGATGTTTAAGGCTGGACTTCAGTCTCACCATCTTCTGATCCATTTGCAAAGCGTTTTGCCATTTGTAGCCAAAATCCAAAAATCTGTGTGGTTTTCATAGTTTCTGCAGTTCATTAGAAATTCACCTGAGTTGTGGGCGGGGCTGTTGGCGCCTGCCAGGTGACTGTAGCTTCTACGTCACAACCACTAGCTTTGTCCAACGACATCTCTGCTCCGGATTCACCGCCATTTGACAGAAACGCTCAGAAATGCCGTTTAAGCTTCGTTCATCACCTGAAACTCTGTTCCTGTTGATCCGTTCCCACCCCCATCTTTAATCTTCCTGACCTGCTGCAACTCCCTCCCATCTCACCCTCTCTTTCTTGCTCATCTGTATACGTCAGTCTCTCCCTCTTTACCGCCCTACCTAGCATACACGTCATTGTATGCCCCTTGTATGACCTTTGACCCCTCCACATCACCTTGCGCTGCATCTCCTGTTGACTCTTCTCAGTCCTCTCAGCGTCCCGCTTCTTCTCAGTTGGCCTCTAACTCCGTTTACACTCCTCCACCTCCTCATTCCACCACCAAGAAAGCTCCGACCCGTCATCCTGACCACATCAGCTGCAGTTCTGACCATCAGTGCTCCTCCCTCCACCCTGATGGGTCACCCCATGTTCCTCAAAGAACGTGTTCACCAGAGACATTTCCATCTTTAAATTAACCCCATCTGTCCTTCTATGTTCCTCTCCTGGATACCAAACCTGCCCATCACCTCCTCACCCGTTTCCTGCAGCAACATGTCCATTGAAATCTGCACCAATGACAAACTAAATCCATGTGTAATCTCTCATAAATAAACTGATAACTAAACCAGAGTTTAATGGAGATGGGAATCACATCTGAAGGTCCTAAAGCTTAACACATGAATAAATATTACCTGTCAAACTGCAACAAAAGGTTTTGGAAATAAAAACACACTTCTAGTTTTAATAATTGTTCACGTAAACATGGATCATAATTAATCAGGAGACTTGTAGACCCCTGACTGATTTTTTTAAATGTTTTACAAAATGATCCAACTGGGTGTGTATCAGTATCAGTGAATCTGATCCAAAACCATCTGATTGGGACATAGTTACTGGTCAAACTGGGTCAACGGTAGATGGAACTTTATTTTGATGCTTTTGCTTTAGGAAAAAGGCACAGGTGGAACAAAGAGCGCCTGCTTTCTGAAGGCAAAGTCCCATATTTCCACATAAAATAATTGCACCCCTACTCTACATCGCTCTGGGTCAGATCCATTTCCAGTCCATGAACCGGGCCACAATGCTCATGGCAGCTGTTGTGTGGTCCACATGTGACCCCAAGTCCAGTGAAGATGGCTCCCTGCCGATCTAAACAGATGCTAAGGCCTGAAAAACGCATTCCAATCATCTAAACTATTGGAAAGTCTTCCCAGTGCTCGTTCCATGATCATGATGACGTTTTTAGCATACATCTCACATCCTGTGTGGTTTTCTAGGACCTAGTTCCTGCAGAGCGGCAGGAGCTCATTAGAAATTCACCTCTTCAAGCAAGGAGCTGGCCCCCCAACTGCAGCTTCTGCGTCACAAACAGAAGCTTTTTCCAACAACATTTTTATCTGCTCCTCATTGACAATGATTTGAACCTAAAATACTCAGAAATACGGAAGCTGAAAACGGCCGGCCTTACTTTATTTGTTTTTCACCATTTTCTGACCTATACAGATTAACAACCATCTCCTTAGTGACAACCAGATAATGAAGATCTACTGCAGCGTCTCTCTCTCTCTTTACGGCACTGAGACGTTTCTGCTTGGAGTCCCTTTGGTTTGTGGTTATTTTGTGGTTACTGTAGGCAGGAACCAGCAACTCTCTACAACAGAAACTTGGTTTGTAAGTTATTTGTTCACTCCTCCGTCTCTTAATGCCGTCTCATGCACCAACCCCCCATCCCTTCACCCCGCACCCTTCCTCTATTACCCTAAAGCCGCCCACAACAGTTGATTGACAGGACCCAGGGCCGACAAACGTCTCTGCGTGGTGCGTTCACTGAGCTCTGGACATTAGCGGAACACGCAGCCCAACTCAGTCCACTACAACGCTTTTTTCCTTTTCCTCAATCTGCTGCCAAACTAAACCGTTTGTTTAGCCCCAGAATAACTGATCAATCTTCAATTGATCAGTTCAATGGTGGTGCTGAAGGTGTCGCGGCTGCAGCTGCACAGGCAGCTGTGCAGGCGGCTGCAGCTGCACAGCCGTCTGCAGTTCAGTGATCCTGCACTTGTCAGTTTCATCAGTGATCAGATGAGGGGATCAGGCGTCTGCTCGGATACAGAACGATGCACCGGGACCGCATGGAAGGACTGCATGTCACTCGGGCTTTTAGGATGACAAATAACTTTTCTGGTTATGAGACGCCGTTAAGGCGTCTGAGGAGCATAGCTCCACCTATGAATCAAAGCAGACTAAGAATCAACTTTGGGGAGACTTTCCTTCGCAAGTCTTAGTTGTCAAGCACAAAATATGGAAGTGTTAATGGCCGACGAAGTGTGCATCATCAGAAATTAACACACAACATGGAAGCCTGAACCGAACCAAAGTGCGTTAATGCTGATAATGCACACTTCAAAAGGTCATTAACTGGCTTATACCATGGTCAGTTACAAAAGCAATACATATTAACCAGGTTTTAGTCATTAATTCTTGTTTTTATTTCGATTTGGATGGCTTTTCTCACAAAAAGCGGACCATATGTTACGTGATGCGGCGCATATAGTCCGCATGGCGCAGCACCAGCACCACCGCTGCAGTCAAGATTCGGCGATATATCTATGCTGATCGTACCGATGGGTTGAATAAAGCATCAGTTCAGAGAGAAAGTTCTCCTCTAACCGCTTGTTTTTATCCAGATGACGAAGCAAATGGTTCTTTTAAAGAAGCCGGCGCAGCTTAAACAAAACATTTAAGCTAGGTGACCGGAACTTCTTTTTTGACTGTGCGGTTATCATGTTTTAATGCATACCCAGCAGCCAATCAGAATCGAGTATTCAACTGGACTATGGTATAAGTAAGGGTTAATGGCCGACGAAGTGTGCATTATCACTTTTTAACGCACTTCAGGTCGGAGGGTTCAAGCTTCCACGAAGTGTGTTAAAAAGGGATAATGCACACTTTGAAGGTCATTAACCTGCTTATGCCACGGTCACTTACAAAAGAAATAAATATTAACCAGTTTTTAGTCCTTAATTCTTGTTTTTTTTTCCAATTTGGATTGCTTTTCTCACAAGTCTCACAAGCGTCGCGCCGCCGCTGCAGTCAAGACTCTGCGATATAAAGAAATATATCTACGCTGATGATCACGATGTGTTCAATAAAGCATCAGTTCAGAGAAAGTTCTCCTCTCACCGCCCGTTTTTCTCCAAATGATGAAGCAAAAGGTTGTTTTAAAGAAGCCGGCGCAGTGATGCAGAACGTTTAAGCTAGGTGACCGGAACTTATTTTTTGACTGTGCGGTTATCACCGTGGTATATCACTTTTTAATGCACACCCAGCAACCAATCAGAATCGAGTATTCACCCGGACCATAAAGAAAGTTAAAACGGGGAAATCTGTGCAGGAAAGGGAGAGAGAGCGACGCTACAGCGTGTTCTTCATCATCTTGTTATGATGAGGAAACGGTTAAAAAAAAAAGTAGTGCAGGACGTTGTCAGCTTCTGTATAGAAATGTTAGAGAGAAAGGCTACAAAAACGTGTCGGAAACACCAGAAAGCCTTTTTCTTCCTTAAGTGGGTCGACACATTGTGGGTCTAAACATTCATGTATGTCAGGACAGGTTTCATCCATTGACTGTATGTAGAACTGGACTCAGCTCGGTCTGAGTCAACATTTAAAGGCAACTAGTGTCACCAATCAGGAGTGAGCTTGTTCAAAGGCCACACCCCTTCCACTGAAAGCAGGAGAATCTGTCAAAGGTTTAAGCTGGGGGCCATGCTTTCACTGAGGCATCTGATTGGTCAGTTTTTAAAAGAGGATTTTCAAGATGTTTTTAAAAAAAGGCATCAGCTCCAGAACGGTTCTTCTGACCAATAGAATGACTGACTTACAGCCGCTTACGTCTATAAAAGTCTATGAGATTTTGGCTTCTTGGAACCACTTCCTGTTTGGAACGTGGGGGGGGGGGGGTCCAATCAGTCCCGTTGCCATATACAGTCAATGGTTTGACCCAACTGCTGTAACAGAAGACCAAACAAACAGACACTGAGCCAACGTCTGGCCCGGTTCCCCGATTCAGGCCCACAGAACCAGCAACAACAACTCCAAAAGTAACCAGGACCGACCCAGGAAAGTGAGGTTCCAGGCTGACGCAGAACCGGTCCACAGGTCAAGGAGGACCATCTCAGACCAGAACCAGCGTCCTGCAGCTGCCTAAGTGGCTGAGGCCCGGTTTTAAAGTCCAATACGAGTCTCTGTGACGTCACCAGGCGAGCCAGAAACCGCCTCAAAGCAATCCCGCCTCAGATTCCTCAGATTTGGAGCCGCGCCCTTCCAGAGTAAACACAGGTGGAGTGTGATGCGCATGTGCGTAAAGGCACGTCCCACCAACACCTGGACAGGTCGCACGCGCCTTCTTCTCACTAGGAAGCGCGAACTAAGTGTGTTCATGTCCGTCATTGTTTAGTCTGGAGCCAAACGGAGGTTCGAGCCCCAGTTAAGGAAGCCCAAACTCAGGCTCCAGTTCCACGCCGCGCGTGGATTCCGGTGGACGCGCAGCGCTTCTCGGAATTCTCCGAAACCGTCCGACGGCGGAGACACCGGAGCTTTAAAAGTGCGAAAGAAGTTCTCCGGTTCTGTTCCCACTAACGGGAAACTTTGTTTGTTTGTCTGTTTTCCACGGAGGCGCGTGCCGCCCCGCGCAGGTGGACGGAGGCGAACCGCGGCGTTTCTGCCCTGCAGGTTCGGAAGGAGGCGGAACTTACTTGCCCAGCTCCTCGTACAGCTGGTACTCATCGGTGAACCTGGTGCAGGTGGTTGAAGCCATGATCACGCCTGTCAGAACTCCGCGTCGCTGCGTCCCACGGCGGTACTTCCGGTCGGTTTGGAGGCGTGTCCGAGCCGCGCGGAACCGGGTCGTTGCTGCTCCGCGCTTCCGTTCAGAGTTCTGGACCAAAACTCAGGAGCGTCTGCCGCGTCCGCCCGCTCTGTGACACGGATGACAGGAGCGCCGCGAAGTCCGCTTAAATACGCGGAGTCACATCCGGAGGGAAACTTCAAAATAAAACGCACGGAGCAAAGTATGGAGCGCTTTTTGTGCCACTATTCCAAGCGCGACACTCAGTGAGCGTAAAACTAAAGCAAATCTCTGTGCTCACTAAATTATGATTGAAATTATACACTTGAAACAGAAAAATATTTACCAATTCTCCCTCCAGACCACCAGTCTCTCCTCTGCGCCTGAAACGGAGACGGTTACCTGAAATGTGCCACAAAAGCCGTCAATCACAGACATGACGGTTACTGTCTGTGTTTGGGGGGCTTTTGGGGCACTTTTGTAAGCTGGAGCCCTGCTCTGTTCACCAATATTACCATCTGTGTGAGCTCAGACACATAAGCTGTGAGATATTTGGACTGTTTTAGCCTGAAAGTGAAGAAAGCTCCACTGCAATGAAAATCCTGTTTGGGGTGTTTTCAATCCTTCCCATGATGGAGGACATACACAAAGGAAATTATTGGACAAAGTCTTTCTTTGTTCAATCAGGAGTCTTTACAAATGAGAAGGTTGTATTTGTGACGTAGAGAATAGAGTGCGTGGGCCACGAGCTCAACGGTCAGCTCCATTCTGATGCATCCTTGTAGACGACTAGATCCACAAACACACACTTCAAAAAATAGAACGTCATGAAAAAATTCATTTCCATAATTCCATCAAAAATGAAACTTTCATAGACTTTAGATCCAGGACTCCCTGTTTAACTGATGTCAGGTGTTTGTTTTGATCCCAGTTGGGGTTCCAGCTGATAAAACTCACAAAAACAGGATCTCAGAAGAAACTCTGGAGAAATCTGCCTAAATTCTGCAGGACATGAATGTTTGAAACTGTTTCATCTACTAGACTCTAAGCACCTGCACAGCTTCCCCACATGTCATGAACCGGGTTCTGTTCGGTCCGATGGTCTCAGTCAAATGTGAATTCCGTGGTGACGCCAAAACAACAGAACATGCAATAATGTCATGTGACAAGAATGCAGGACAACAAAGAATAAATACAGAATATTATTCAAAGAATAGGAAAACGGAAGCTACACAGGAAAATACCCAACGTGTGACTTTATTAGTGTACAAAGTTACACACTTTTACTGAAATGTTTCAGAAGAAAACAAAGTTGTTCAGGAAAATGTAGGTGGGACTCAGGCAGAGAAAGAGTTCAGTAAAAAAAATCAATCCCCACTTCAGACTAGGTAGTGGCGGCACCACAAAGATGTTTACCAGCTGCCAGAAGAAGATGAAAACCTGCAGAAAGACTGGAACAGGTGGAGGAACAGCTCCAAGAACCACATTCAGGGGACGGGCTCCAGCTGTCGGGTTCCTCGGGTCAAACCACATCTAAGCACAGACCAACGGGGGAAATGTCCCAACTGTCATTTTTTTTAAATTGTACTTCTTTGATGGGAATTATGGAGATCAATACACTTGATATTATGTTTTGTTTTTTGGAAAGTGTACGTCTTTGTTTTCCTCGTCTGAGCTGGAATCTGGATCTAAAGTTTAAACTGGACGGCCGGATTGCTCCAATGTTGCTCGCCGTTTTTGTTTGGGGGTGTGAGGGGCTCTAGGCTAGCAGGAAGAAGCAGACAGATCTGAGTTGTGGGTGATAGAAAGAGGGGCGGGGTCGCTCCACGTCAACGATCTCACCCACAACTCAGAGGTGATTTCAAATAAACTCCTGCCGCTCTGCAGAAAGTAGGTCTCAGAAAACGACACAGGTTTTGGGATTTGGGCTGAATCATAATTAAAAGACCAGCGGGAAGACTTTGACCAAAGATCCAGAGATGATTGAGGAGGAACTTTAGGTAAAAAATAACAGACTTAAAAGCAAAAAACAATCATTGCATTTTTTGGAAGATATTCAAATTACCGTAAATTCCGGACTACAAAGCGCACCCGATTACAAGCCGCACCCACCCATTTTCACGTGTTTAATTAGTTTTATACATACACAAGCCGCGTCAGAGTACAAGCCGCGCATGTGATAGGCGATATTGTCATCCTGACAGATCACGGCCAGCAGCCCAGAGTGAGAGCAGTTCATTAGCACATTGTGGGTGGTTCCAGCTTTGCCTCTGGCTCATGTATTTGAGTGTATCGACATCTGTCAAACAGCATGGACCTCTATTCTGTTCACAAGTTCCTCAGTTATGGTGTTTTTATTTCATTTTTTTTTTACTTATTGACAATCTAGGGTATCATACATAAAATTACAAACAGTAACCATATAATCAACATTACATCCCTCAGTTATGATGAGGAAATTTACATCCGCGATTCCACATTTCCCATGAGTCTTAGGGGCTAAAGGCGGGGCCAACGCCCGGCTCGCCATTCTGTTGTACGTGTTTAAGAATGAGCAAGTAGCAGCAGTGCATGGAGGGGTGAACGGGTACAGCTCTCCTTCCGCTTGTGTCGCGGCAGCGTTATGGGAGTAACAGGGCTGGTTAAAAAACACACCGGTAAAATAAAGCAGCGGCGACTGAAAAGCGCGCGCCTCAGCGCGATACCCGCGCCTCAGTGCGGCCCGTGCGTCAGAATTCAGAAGCCTCTGCACTCCGCGGACGCCTCTGCGCTCCGCTCCCGCCCCGCGCACTCCTTGTCTCCCCTTCCTATCTACTCCGACACCTCTGGCCAGGGCGGCTTCAAGGAGGAGCACTTCGTCCCCGTTGCGCCGGTGGAAGGAGCCAATCGTTTCTGTGCAAAGCAATCGGACTTAATACTGTACGTTTTGTGTATGAGGGGCGGATGCTTTGTTACGTGTGGGAGCCTTCAGACTGCCATCGACCCGCAGCTCAATCAGCAGGAGAAGATGTCTCCAGCTCACACGGAGGCTGTGAGTTTTTCAAAGCAAAATTCCGCTTTTACGGTTTCCTTAGAAACCGTAAATGGAGTGTAAATTCACTCCATGCGCTGTTCTCTCCGTCACGCAGCAAACCGGCTTTTCCAAACCCGTTGGTGATGGTGGATTTTTTTACGCTGCTTTTAACGATTGCTTTTAACTTGAAAGCTTCATCATAATGTAGCGGCGATCACGTGCACGTTGGGTCTAATGGCCCCAAAGGATTCTGGGATGCGGCTGGGCATGCGTGTTTCGTTTTGTTGAACCATGACTGAAGTGTCTAAGACCTGAAGTCAAGTCCATGCTGTTTGGCTGCTTAGAGGTGTGTTGAATATAAATGCCTTGTGCTTGCTGTTAGATAAAGAATTCAAACTATTCACTGAGTTCGAAAGTACGTACATGGCGGCCGCTAATTAAATCCATAAATTAGCCGCGTCACTGAATAAGCCGCAGGGTTGTAAGCGCAGGAGAAAAGTAGCGGCTTGTAGTCCGGAAATTACGGTATGTGTTTTCTTTTTGAATCTATAAATCTGATCCTTAGTGATTGTTCATGTTGGTTTATGTGCCACTGTGAAAGGTCGGTTTAAGGAGAACTATTCAAAGTTTTATTCAAACTTTACTCAACTGTCCTCTATTTTATTTATAATGACCTCCAGTCTTACTTTACATGTCGGTGTTGTGGTTTATTGTGATCCAGTTTATTGTGAGGTTTCTGTGGGGGGGGGTTGTGGACCTACAGGAAATGACTGACAGAAACGGTTTATGCTGCTGGGTCTTGTTCCCGCCTTTCATACAGTAGATCTCCAGGTTTTTAGCAGAGTAGTGCCTGGGCCTCAGACACTGTGCTGCAGCGGTTTGCTGGGCTGTCACTTGGTTTCTCTCTGTAACATTTGAACTACTTGCTGTCTTGGGTTGTTGGGTAGAGTTGTTTTCTCTCCCCTCTGTATTTATGAGCCAGTGTTCTCGAATGCAAAATAAGGCAGAAACCAGCTACTAAACTTCCTGTTTGCCACAGCCATGCCTGCCAACTGGCTCACCAGAAGTCATAATGCCGTCTCTGTGGGTTCTGTCGACGTTCAACGGTTGTTTTTTGCACTTTGAGGGTTGAGTTTGCTTTAGGAGACTAACAGGTTCAGGGAGTTCTCAGAAACATGGCTGTAGAGAAAGTCTTTTGTTATGTTAATTCTTACACAGCACTTATTCTGTGGCATTGTTCCTCGCCTTAGCTGTCGGTATTTGAGATCAAAATCAGCTTTAGTGGCCAAGTAACGTGCTTTACAAGGAATTTAGCTTTGCTGCCTAAAGGCTTGTTCACACCGGGACGAATTTCGCGCGCGATATTCGCCGATGTTTAACGCCTCGTGACTAAACAAAGGGCACCAATGTGAGTGTGCACACCGCCGCGAAAAAACGCCACGCGTCAAAGCGTCATTTTTTTAAAAACGCCTCGGGTTCGTTTTTTTGGTTTGACGCGCCGCGTCAAAAACTATACAACCAATGAGAATGGCGCTTTTGCACACGTGTTTGGAGCTTCTGAAGTTACAGTAAAACACAACTTGGGGGCGCTCAAACACAAAACTGCCTTGCTGAACACACATACCAGCGAAGAAGATAGACGCCAAGTAGCGTCTACACTGCCACGAAGAAATAATGACGAAGAAGATGCACTCACTGACGGACATTTTAAAATATCCCCGAAAACGCTCATGATACATTTTCAGCTCTTGTACCAGTCGATAAAACTCCCCATGTTCTTCTCTTCTCGTAACTATGGGATGTACCCAAAATCGGTGTATTTTCCGGCGTCTGTCATCATTCAACAGAACAATAATTTCTTCATCGCTGGAGCTGGAACTGGAGCTACTGGAACTAGAGCTACTGGTGCTTGAAATATTCATGTTTTCTTTGTATGATTCTGACAAGCGCGTAAGTACTTGCTCTCTTCTTCTGAGGGAAAAGCGACTTTAAGAAGCGTAAAGTTGCGCAGCGCCACCTTGTGTACAGGAGTATTTCTGTTTACATTAAGCGCCATCTAATGTCAGGGAATAAAATTGCATGTTCGCTCGGCTCATCGTCAGCGTAAATCGCCTGGGTGTGAACACAAAAAACGTGGCGAAATAACGGCTGGCGAACATTCGTCCCGGTGTGTACGGGCCTTTATGCTCTCATGTGCTAACAATTGCAGAATAAAAGAGAATATGAAGAAAAAGATAAGTTATTCTGGTTTGACTGTTCTCGTGTTTCTGTTCCGTGCTCTGTGATTGGTCAGGACGTCATCAGAGTGGCGGTTTGGGGGAAGAAGCTGACTTCGTGGCGGGTGGTTTTGCCGTCCATCGTTCTCAAACGCCGACTGGACTGAGCAGACTGAAAGCATGGTGTTCGGGATGTGAGGGCTCAGTCAAGATTCTGCCAGCCGCTTCCTGACCCCGGACCGGTCCAGGTCCTGAATGGAGGGGAGCCTGGAACCACCGGTCCTCTCAGTGGATCGGATGGTTCTCTGCAGTCTGTTCCTGTCGTGTCTGGTTGCTGATCCAGACCGTGATGGATGATGTAAAGTGTGACGTTGTGGATGGTCCAATGAGGGATAGCTTCTCCCCTCCAATGTGATGTGGAAGAAGGATGGTTTGTAGTACCTGGGAGTTGTTCTGGGTGGTCCCGCCACGGTCAAAAAGAACGGGGGGGGGGTGTTGTCCATAACCTGGAGGGGAAGATGAAATAGTGGTGATGGCTGCACCCCCAGATGTCTTTTAGGGGAGAGTTTTAGTTATGAACAACCTTGTTCCCTGCTTTGGCGCTGGCTGATGTGTTTGCCCCCCCCCCTTCTGGGTTACTGTCTCTGCTTTAGTCCAAGCTTCCTCTGGGACAGTCTACACTGGGTGCTGCAGGGGGTGTTGTTTTTTTTTAGAGGAAGGGGGACAGGGCCTAGAACTGCCATCTTCAGGATCCAGTTACTGCAAAGGCTTTTTGACTGGACCAACAGATTTGACGTGGGGGGGGCAGGCAAGCTTCTTAAAGCGTGTGAGGGAGCTGAGGCTGGATAATGCTCTGTTTTTATTGGACACAAGCTTTTAGATGTAAGTGGGTTGCCGTGAAATGAAAAATTCTCTTTCTGCTTTGGTTCTTAAAGAGCCTTTGATCTTTGGAGTAAGGTTAGACATTTGTGATGACGCGCCCCCGGACTTCAGTTGACCCTTCCTGGGTCAGGAGTTCTGACTCTGGAACAGCTGGTGACTGCAGCAGGCCCTGATCTGCTGGACGTCTCCTCTCTGGGTGCTTCACTGGGTCTCCGGTCCGTCGTCTCCTGGGCCGCTGGGGGAGGGGGGCTGGACGTGAGGGAGAAGAGGCTGCTGGCTGATTCCTGCAGCGGTCTTCATGAATGTTGGCTATAATCAAAGCAAGTTGACTTGACCTTCAAACCGACATCAGAATCCTAAACCAGTACTGTAGCCGAACAAGACGGTGAACTCAATTCAACCAAAGGTTCAGATACAACAACAGATCTTGTTAGTCATCTAAAAATTTGAAGGCAACCCACATGCCAGATCTGCTTGGTGGGACAGACCCAGACGCTGGAACCCGGAAAGAAACACAGGAGAGTTAGATGGCAAATACAGGGATTTATTATCCTGGACGAGGTTCCGAGGGTGAGTATATTGGAGATTGTCCAACGGCAGGAGGAGTCTTGCGTGGCTACCGGGAGTACTGGCTTGGAGTTGTGGCGTGGCTTGAGATCTTGGCATGGCTTGGTGATCTTAACTTGGCTGGACGCTAGGATTGTGGGTGAGGATCAGACTGCTCTTGTGATGGAAAGACCCAGGTGGACACTAGTGGTAATTAGTCCTGTAGATGAGGTAGAGAAGCGAGGCTAATATAGAACCTGACCCAACCAGGCTAAGCACCATCAGGGGCCATGAACTGGCGATGAATGCTGGAGCTAGATCTCCTTAAGAAGCCAGGTAGGTGATGAGGTGAGTGTCCACAGCTGGGTCCAATCAGGAAGGCAGAGCAGAGAAGGGAGGGGCAGGAGAAACTGCCAGAGGCACCATGACACCTAACTCACATTTGTATTTTAAAATGTTGTGTTTTGTTTGACAAAAATGAAAAATAGTTCATTTTTCCTCTTTTAAGCCTATAAACACCCACTCCAACGAAAATGGTGTTTTTGGTGTTTTTAACGTGTTCTTGTGGCATTTTTCTCATGATGGAGGACATATAGAAATAAAATTCAGATTAAAACAGCATTTCTGAATATTTCTCTGTTCAAATTGTTGTGCATCAGAAGCAGACAAAAAATGTGTGAAAAGGATCGTATTTGTGGCGTAGAAGCAACAAACGGTGGGTCAACGTCTCCAAGCTCCGCCCCTTTCTGATCCTCCACCTGCAGACCAACAGATCCATGAATGTCTTTGTTTTCCTGGTCTGAGCTGGAATCTGGATCAGAACTGGACGGATGGATGGACCTGACACTGCTGCTGTTTTTGTTGCACTGCTAATGTTAGGTTGGGGTGTGAGGGCTGTCAGCTAGCGGGAGAGAGTAAACAGATAGATGATGGGAAATGAGGGAAACTACTCTGCACCAATGGCCCTGCCCACAACTCAGAGGTAAATTTAAGGAAGTCCTGCCGCTCTGCAGAAACTATGTCCTAGAAAACAACCCAGTTTTTTTGGATTTTGGCCAGAAACAAATATAAAAGACCACTAGGAACCCTTTGCAAATGGATCAAAAGATGGTGGAAGTGGGACTTAAACACTAGAGATGTCACCTGCTGCATCTAAATAACACGCTCTTTGACATACTGTAACTCTTTGACCGATCGTCTTTAAAGGTCGAAGGCCTCTGCTATCCTTCCTTCCTTGTGCATCTTAAGTGTTTGGCTTTATTCCTCCATCATGATCAGAGCGACCTCCCAGAAGTCTCCACCTGAACACACTGAGTTTGCCCTGTTGTATGGAAAGAACCCCGCTGGGCTCAGGACGTCTCCGGCAGCAGTAGGCCAGTCATTTGGCACAGTAAGCTGTGGGCCAATCAAAGTAAATGGGTCGCAGTATTTCTGAAGCCCTAATTAATTTGAATGTCTTTGGGCAAGGTTGTCAATGTGCCTCTTTTAAAAGCAAACCGTAAAGTAAAGATCCTGCAGAAAGGTCTCTCAGGCCTGAACGGCTCCTCCGGCTGTTATGATGGATCGACTTTCACCCCCACTTCGTCTGTGATGTCGTCACCAGGATGCTGTGGAACAAACACTTCCTGCTTCCCTTAGACTCTCAGAGCCCGTTTGGACATTAACTCTGCACTGCTGTGGAACCTGGACTTGAGCCTCTCCTGTCCTGCAGTCGTTTTCTATGAACACCACGGTTTATCGATGGGGGGGCAACTGCCTGTCTGTTGTCACTGTGGGTCTATCTGCACCAGCACCATCTCCATGACAACACGTTATTTTTAGAGAATCTGCGGTCCTTCCGTCTGCTGCCCTCTAATGACAGCAGCATCAATATCACTTTATTTGACCACATTTTATTGAATAATTATATCTTCTCTTGCTGAATTTTAGGAATGAAGGCATTTTTCTAAGGAATCAAAGATGGTATTTATTTATGTTCTTTGATAACTATCAAGTCTGGCTCCCACATTTTTACAAAGTTGCAGGCTGCAGTTTGGTGATGACATCATGAACCATCGCAGCTTTTAACAGCTGTCGTGTTTCCATCAAAAATTAAACTTACATAGACTATAGATTCAGGGCCCCCTGTTTAATTGATGTCAAGCATTTTTTTTTTGTCCTGACCTAAATTGGGGTTCCAGCTGATAAAACCCAGAAAAACAGGATTTCAGAAGAAACTCTGGAGAAATCTGAATGTTGGAAACAGTTTCAGCGACTGATCATCTATTAGACTCTAAGCACCTGCACAGCTTCCCCACATGTCATGAACCTGGTTCAGTTTGGTTAAAATGGAGAAGACTTGAGACTCTGTCCAGAAGACCATCATGGACCCCCTCCAGAGTCTGGGTAGACCACTAAAGCTCCTCGCTGAGGAGGCCGGCTGTCCCAGAGCAACCTTTTGTACCCCTCACGACGCTAAACTGTTACGGAGGTAATGGGAAGTACCCAGGCGCAGAGAGGAGAGGAGGCAGGAGGATGCAGGGAATGGGGTTTAATAACATAAACTAAAGACAAAAACAAAACCACTGCATACGGCAGGCTAGAATCTCGAGACACTACAAAAGCACTCAGCTCGAAAAACCGGGGAAGAATACAATATGGACCAGCACAGGAGGAAGGGAAAGACGGGACTTAAATACATACAAGGCAACAAGACACAGGTGGAAACACTCAGGACTGATGGGGCAAGGTAAAACTCAAAACAACAACAAAACAGGAAATACTACAAAATAAAACAGGAAATCAAGGAACAAAACACAAAGTGACTGAAACCGTAACATAAACTCAATTAATATTGATTACATTTGTATGCATGTTCTGTTGGACTGAGCCAGGGCCCCCCCACACTCTCACACAACCTCTGCCCCGACCTTGTGCTATCCTAGGCACTTTAACATTGGGAGGTGGGTCATCTAGACCCACTAGACAGTGCTCTGAACCTTTTTTCTTCAATGATTTGTGATCTTCACTGGTGTCCATGGATTACATGAAATCTTTCCACCTTTATCCACCTTTGTCATGGTAGGGAGAACACCTCAATGCGAGGGTGGGGTCATCTAAGATAGCACAAGGGTTAAACAATGAGCTCAATGGTCAAATGTCCATAAATTCAAGAAAATGCAGAAAGACCCTTTTGTTGCACGGCAAAGAGAGGCTCATGGTTCAGACGTAAAGGTCATCAGCTGTTTGAATAAATTATTACTATAAGGATGTGTGAACCTGGATGTTGGGACATACTTCATATTTTCTGATGATTTTCTTTACTTGATCAACAAAGTGTAGCAATGATTACTGGGATCATGTATGTTGATACTAACCAATGAAGACTACATGTCTGTTACATGATGTGTGATCCATGTCAATGTTTACTGAAAAGATGTGAAAGTCTTTTCTGATGACGATCAATATTCTACCAAAGCGTAGCAATGGTCTATAAGAAATCTTGATGCTAATCAATGAGTACCGTAATGCATCTGTTATATGAGGTGTGATTCATATTAATGGTCACTGAAATCATGTAAGAATGTTTTCTGAGGACAATCAATAAGATTTCAATCTTCTTGATAGATGATCTGCTGTTGTTTTGTCATCACTCATGCTCCAACGCAGCAAAATGACTTCACCTCTATGATCAGTAGAGGGCGCTGTCCTTCTGCTTTTGAATGAGGTGTACCTACGGTGGCCCTGAAGTGCAAATCACTCAAAGTAGAAACATGTTAAACATCACCACCGTATGGAACAACTGCAGGAGTTTAAACTCTTTGCTCCATCTGAAGATCACAGGCTTTCCAGCTTCATTTCCCAGAATTTACTTATTTATTCTTATTCTTTTAATATTATTATCCGTGCAGGTTTTTCAACCTTAAAGTGCTCTTCTAGGTCCTGCGTACAAAACCTGGCTGGTCCTGTCATGCTGAGTGCCTGCCTCTCTGCTTTTCCTCAGCTGATGTTCCGGTTGAGGTCATGACTGTCGTCAGGCACACCTGGGAGATGGCCTTTCCATTCAGTCTGCACTCGTTCAGATCATCTCAGGATCTTCGCGGTTCCTCTCTGACCTGTTCACCAGTCTGTCTCACCACTTTCTGACTTGTTTGGGTTTGGACTACAGATGTGGACGGAGGTCATGACCCCTGCTGTGTTGACTGAACTTGGACTCTGGCCTCCTGCTCAGACCTGAACTTCCTCCTGGACCTGCCTCGGGTCTCCGGCTGTCTGCTGTCAGGCTTCCCCTCTGTCCTGTCTTCCTCCAACTGCTGAGGCCATTCCCAGCTGCTCTGAGAACTGCATCATCAATGAACTCTTTCTTTTCTGCTCAGCTTGTCTTTTCATGAGCTCCACAACCAGACCTGACCACTGCTGCTGCTGAAAGGTCTCCTGTGGACCCCGAGGCGTTCCCAGACCAGCCCAGAGCGTAGTTTCTCCAGGGTGTGCTGGGTCTTCCCCGGGGCCTCCGCCCAGTGGGACATGCCTGGAATTCCTCCCCAGGGAGGTGTCCAGGAGGACTCCGGACCAGATGATTTTCCCTTTCCAATGCCAAAAAGTACGACACACTGTTAAGGCCCGTACACACAGGGACGAATATTCGCCAGCCGTTATTCGCCAGCGTTTTTCGCCACGTTTTTTGTGTTCACACCCAGGCGATTTTCGCTGACGATGAGCCGAGCGAACATGCAATTTCATTCCCTGACATTAGATGGCGCTTAATGTAAAACAGAAATACTCCTGTACACAAGGTGGCGCTGCGCAACTTTACGCTTCTTAAAGTCGCTTTTCACTCAGAAGAAGAGAGCAAGTATTTACGCGCTTGTCAGATTAATACAAAGAAAACATGAATATTTCAAGCACCAGTAGCTCCAGTTCCAGCGATGAAGAAATTATTGTTCTGTTGAATGATGACAGACGCCGGAAAAGACGTCGATTTTGGGTACATCCCATAGTTACGAGAAGAGAAGAACATGGGGAGTTTTATCGACTGGTACAAGAGCTGAAAATGTATCATGAGCGTTTTCGGGGGTATTTTAGAATGTCCGTCAGTGAGTGCATCTTCTTCGTCTTATTTCTTTGCGGCAGTGTAGACGCTACCTGGCGTCTATCTTCTTCGCTGGTATGTGTGCTCAGCAAGGCAGTTTTGTGTTTGAGCGCCCCCAAGTTGTGTTTTACTGTAACTTCAGAAGCTCCAGACACGTGTGCAAAAGCGCCATTCTCATTGGTCGAATAGATTTCGACACGGCGCGTCAAACCAAAAAAACGAACCCGAGGCGTTTTTTAAAAAATGACGCTTTGACGCGTGGCGTTTTTCGCGTCGGTGTGCACACTCACATTGGTGACCTTTGTTTAGTCACGAGGCGTTAAACGTCGGCGAATATCGCGCGCGAAATTCGTCCCGGTGTGTACGGAACTTTAGAAGAGGATTATGTTCTCTGGGAGAAATCCATTGTAGGAAATTGGGTCCAGGTTAACAGGGTGTCCTGATAGAGTAGACTATAATCTGTTAAAGTTCATGTTAAGTTCATGAGTTCTGCCCTGACAGAAACAGTGAACTATCCCGACACGGACTACAAAGCGCAGAACTTCCACAATGTCCTTGCTATGCCCCGCCCTTGTAAATTCTGAACAATGAGTGAAGAGATTTCCTCATGTGGTTTTGTGTAAAATCATTGGTTCGAATCAGGAAAGTCTGTTTGACGGCGGTCTGAATACAGACCAAACTCAAGGTTCAGGGCTGGTCGGAACCAAATCAAGCGGATTGGGTCCCAGACCAAACGGTGTTCCTAGTCTGAATCCAGCCTGACAGATGTGCAACTTTAACAGGTGTCTTTGTATGAGAATGGCAGAATCTTCTCAGCTTGTTGGACAAAACAAATGTTGTTTTCTTAAAAACAACCCAATAAGTCGGGATCAAGAGAAAACAGTCAAACAGTTTGTGTTGCGAATGCTGCTAATCTGTATAAACGACTGGCTAAAGAGCAAAATCACAAGCAAGACAAGAACAACAACAGTTACACAAAAGGTAACACCAGCCAGACTGCAGAGCTTAATGAGTCAAAAGAAAGACAGCAGTTGGTGTTTGCAGACAAATGAGTGGTCTGGAAAGGAAATACAAAATGAGGCAATTCCTTCTAAAGTGGATAATGTGTAGAGCTGCTCCTTTGTGAAACACCAGGAAAAGCTGTGGTTGTGCATCAGTGAAATGGCTGATTACAGGAAATCCCATTTGGATACAGACAAGCAGCCCAGAAAGACTTTCCATAGAGACTGTTTCTTCTCTGTGAAAACCACCAACACTCTTCCAGAAGGCTGTGTGTTTGCAGATTACTGCTCCCACCCTTTGAGAAGAAATCCCTGTTGCATCGGCACCAAAGTGAAGTCAGATTGTAGAGCCTCACAGAGAACATTCTGAGTTACTGGATTTCATGTGAGGATGGCGTGTTTTGGCCGCTTGGCTGGTGCTGAAAGCACATTCTGCCTCTTCTGCTAAAGGCTGTTAAAATCCAGCTTTTCACCACAGAACTTTGGGCAAGAGGGAAGGTCCCAGAGAAAATGTCTAAGAAGGAAGGTCCCAGAGGAAATGTCCAAGAGGGAAGGTCTAAGAGGGAAAGTCCAAGAGGGAAGGTCCAAGAATGACGGTCCCAGAGGAAATGTCCCAGAGGGAAGGTCTAAGAGGGAAAGTCCAAGAGGGAAGGTCCCAGAGAAAATGTCTAAGAAGGAAGGTCCAAGAGGGAAGGTCCCAGAATGACGGTCCCAGAGAAAATGTCTAAGAAGGAAGGTCCAAGAGGGAAGGTCCAAGAATGACGGCCCCAGAGGAAATGTCCAAGAGGGAAGGTCCCAGAATGACGGTCCCAGAGGGTGGGTCCCAGAGGAAATGTCCAAGAGGGAAGGTCCCAGAATGACGGTCCCAGAGGAAATGTCCCAGAGGGAAGGTCCAAGAGGGAACGTCCCAGAGGGAAAGTCCCAGAATGACGGTCCCAGAGAAAATGTCTAAGAAGGAAGGTCCAAGAGGGAAGGTCCAAGAATGACGGTCCCAGAGGAAATGTCACAGAGGGAAGGTCCAAGAGGGAACGTCCCAGAGGGAAAGTCCCAGAATGACGGTCCCAGAGGGTGGGTCCCATAGGAAATGTCCAAGAGGGAAGGTCCAAGCCTGGCTGACTCATGCTACCTTCCATGTGAGACACTGAGGAGAGTTCATAGATTTAAGGATACTACGTTTTACCACATTTTGATTTGTGCTTTTATTGTGGTGCTTTTGCTAACTGAAAAACCAAGACATTTTAGAAGATTGCCATGGAGACAGTCTCACAAAAGCCTCCTTCCTTTGAAATCTTTTGAACTTGTTTTCTTGTCACCCAGCTGGTGCTCAAACGGGCCGATCAATGGAGCCTGATGCATTACTGTCCACCTCAGCTACTCCGTCCATCGCATGAGTATGAATAACTAAAAACGAAATGAGGAAGCCCCGACAGTCCGGGGTTCCTTTGGTCTGATTTTCTGGATCTCCCAGCTGTAGCTTGTTGTGGTTTCATGGTGGAACTAAACCCTGACATGTACTTTCTTCCCTTGGGTCCAATCTCAACTGTTGAAAGAAATCTTCTTGAAGCAGCTGAAAGAAAAGAAAAAATGACGGACTCACCATGCAGGTTTCAGCAAAGCCACATAAAACCAGTAAACCTTCAAGGATCAAAGTCTTTTGAAAGCCAAATGGCGTCATTGTCTGGTTACCAAGGGATCCAGATCCAAAGCCTGTGTGATCCTTAAACCAAGCAGATCAGCTTGTTTGAATTGGTATCACACAACATCTAATCATTTGATTTGCTTTTCCAATAATGGCTGAGAGCTTTTGCTTGTTAGATATGAAACCATATTACTATTACAAAAAAAAGATTGATATTCCTATATTACATGTAGATAGTGTAAATGTATCTACAGACTGCAGATCCTCCTACTAGATTTCTGCCAGCTCTTTCAATTACATGAATTTACTAAACTAGAAATCTTTCTGCTGCAAACGGAGCCTGAAAAACACGGAGACAGAAGTTTTTCCCGTCTGGGGCTTTTATTTTGTCAGCCTGGTTTTGTTCTGGATCAGACATCAGACAGTAGAGGTTGATCAGAATCACACCTGAACTCACTCGTCACATCAGTCCTGCAAGTTCTGGTAGAGATGCAACCAAAACAGAATAGATCAGTCACCAATGTTGATGGCAATGGTCAAGGAAAGACATACAACCCCCCCATCCTGTCCGAGCGGCATAAACTCAATACAGTTCATTTCTACTACCATAGGGGTTCATATTAACATCTCAAAGAGTGACAAATAACCCCGATTGTAAAAGCAGAACATGTCCATCACCAGAGGCTCAGCTGCAATCTGTCTTCTTCCAGATCATCAAGTAAATGAAATCTGTGTCCAAACCAACAAGTAAACTAGAATGAATGTCAAATCCATTCACATGTTAGTTTCCTAAAGTTCACCACTGTTGTTTTTCCACATCCAGAGAATCCAAAGGGAACATTCTTAGAACATTCTAGACACTGGATGGTCACATACTTTATTCACAGTCTGTCCACACATTGGACTGGAATGATGGACTGATCCGTGTTGATGACATCACACGTGTGTTGTCTGCTGTGATTGGTCGGTCTTACATTAGAGTCAAATAAAGCCTAAATAAAGCCCACCATTGATTATTGATTTACCTCATTTTTAAATGATTTCTTAACGGATTAGGCCTATTTGATTTGATTTCTGCCTCTTTAGAGGGTGACAGGTGTGGGGATAAACCAATCAGCCAGCATTCTTTGAATTCTTATAAAAATATTAAATGGGATAATTTTCATGGCTTTATCTAGAACAGAATACATCTACATACGTCTTTACCAAAACTCCTGTGAAACATCTGGATTCACATGAAATGTTACGTATTATTCATAATTCAATGCTCACTGTAAACCTCTACATTTAAATGACATGACGAGGAAAATAACACAAATATTTTATGTTCAGAAATCCAAACCACTGGGATTTGGATCAAAGAAACTAATCTTCTCGTTTGGGTTTGGACCACACAATCACTTCCACACACAATCACACACAATCACACAAACACACAATCACACAAACAAACAATCACACAAACACACATTCACTTCCACACACAAACACACTGAGGGACACTTTGAGTAACCAGTGAACCTTTGAAGCCAGTTTTTGGAGGGTGAAAGGAGGAGACCAAACTCCACACATGATGGACCCAGCTGGGTTTGAACCAGCGACGGCGCTGACCCCTGGTCCACTCTGCGGCCCCCTTATTGGAAGCTAAAAGCTGAATCTGATAGGAATAGTAAGGAATAAACGTTTGTTAGTTGTGCCTATCTTTGGTGCCTTTTCTCTGTAAAACCTTCAAGCAACTTTCTTTGTTTGAATTGTCACTTCATAAAATCAACAACAGACCTGAACGAACATGGAACGAATGGAACAAACACGGTTTTGAGTTATTCTAACTACAATTTCAGCAGAGCACCAGTTTGACCAGAGAAACAGGAAGTGACTGCAGTTCTGGCGTTCTTGCTTTGGTTGTTTGGGTTGGATGGAATGGCTTCAACCGGGTTAACCTTTGTTTCTTCTTACAGTAGGAGCTGGAGTTCAGCTGAGACTCTGAATGTTTGAGACGGGAAGAAATGATCCCTGAGAAAACCAAAGCACAACGCTGCTTCATCCTTTTCTTTCTTTTTACTCGTTTGTCCATCGTCTTTTACCCAGATGGTTTGGAAACAAGGTGTTGTATTGCTCCTCCTCATCAGGCTCCCCCCTCTCGTCCTTGTACCAGGGTCCCCACACGCCACCGTTGTACTGAGGGTTGGACCGCAGGTCTTTGGCCGGGTAGCGGACTGGCACGGCGGTCCTGTTGTACTGAGCGAGCCTCAGCAGCATCGTCTTGACGATGTGAGGGTAGTGCTGAGACAAGTCCACCCTCTCGTAAGGGTCTGCTGTGATGTTGAACAGCCAGAGAGACTTACCCCCATCCCATCGCACTCGCTCGTTGTGCCAGCGATTGGTGAGCCTCTGCTTAGAGAAGGTCTGGGGGGGCACCCAGTCACTGTAGCCTGGAACGCCGGTGAGCAGCTTCCAGTGGCCCACCCGGATTGCCGCCTGGACGGCGGTGTTCCACAAACCAAAGCCAGCTTTCCACGAGCCGTTCTTAGCCTTGATGTAAATGGGATCGATGTTGTGCAGAATGTCGAGGCGAGGCGAAGGACGGCCTTCGCTGATAGCCTCCCAAACGTCGTAACCATCCAGATTCAGGTCTTCGTCTAAGGTTCCTTCACCCAGAGTCACAAGTGTGGGAAACCAATCAGTGATGTGAATCAAAGATCTACATTTTGTCCCTTTTTTCATGAGAAGGGGGCTATGGACAAAGCCCACTGCCCTAATGCCCCCCTCCCAGTACGTGGCCTTGCTTCCTCTCAAAGGCCAGTTGCTTCCACCAGCTAGAGGCTGACCTCCATTATCAGAGGAGTACACAATAACAGTGTTGTCATAGTAACCGTAGCGTTTCAGAGCCAGCGTTAGATTATGGATGGCCTCATCCAAGCAGGAAACCATGGCTGCATACTTGCGGCGGCTCAGGTTGGAAATGCCTTTGTAGCGCTCCAGGTAGCGGGCCGGAACCTGCAGCGGGGAATGGACTGCCTGGTAAGCCAGGTAGAGGAACAGGGGGTGTGCACGAGGGTTGTGGTGCGCCAAGATGCTGACGGCCTTCCGAGTGAACATCACAGTGGAATACAGGCCCCGGTCCTGTTCCCAAGCCGCCTCCTCCCCTTCGTACAGGTCGTATCCACACATGCCAGGTACTTCACATTTGTAGTGACTGTAGTAATCCCCGCTGCCAAGCAGGGAGCCAAAGAAAGAGTCGAATCCTCGCTGAGTAGGAAGGCAGCCCCGTTTGTAGAAGCCCAGGTGCCACTTCCCTACCATGTGGGTGGAGTAGCCGGCATCTCTGAGCTTCTGGGGAAGGGTGACGTTTTCCAGAGGAAGACAGTTGGGCTGAGTGGCTCGGATGACAGAGTGTTGAAGGCCGGTATGGATCTGATATCTGTGGGGGGGGAGGAAAAAAGCAGTGAAAAATATGCAGATGCATCAAAATTACAGATGAAAACGGCAAAAGAATTGGCCACCATGACACGTTCTGGCCTGAACAACCTACAGGAAGAGGAGTAACAGAACGACTCCATGTTTGTTGGTGAAGATGTTGAGACAGTTAAATGAAAATGTAGAATTTCAACAAATCTTGAAAAAGTTCCATTTTTCATGGATTCACTGCTGTTAAGTGTGTTTATGCCTCGGAGCCCCTTTAGTGGAGTTAGAGCACTGAGCCACAGCAGCCCCCTCAGGGAGCCGGGCTTCATTCTCAGAGGACCCCTCATCTACAGATACGCTAATGACCCGTAAGCTAACCTCAGAAACCGCTCTGCAGCCCCTCCCAATGCCCCATCGCAAAGATTAGCATGTTATTTTAACAGCAGGGTCAGAGGTCAGGCATCTCTGTTCTGCATTGAGACAGATGTCAGATGAAGTAATGGCTGTGCTGCATGATACCCTCCTGCTCAGTGTTCCCACACGTATGTCCAATCCAGGCGTGTGTCCTGGACGGGACACGTGTCATTACTTTCAGAACTCGGAGCCTCTTCAGACGGGCGCAGTGGCCGCTAAACCCAACACGGCTGCCATGTTCCAGAGTTTTGACGTGTGTTCCAGTGAACGGAGCGAGTCCTGCTCTCTGTTCTGTTTGGCTTCCAGAATGACAAAAGCTCCATCTGTCCGTCAATCGCTCTCTAGGTTATCAATACTGGTGATGCTCAATGGCGTGTTCCTGTAAAGCGCTCAAAGGGCTTTACAGTCCCATTCAGGCACTGGTGGCGGCTCTGCTGGCGCCAACCTTCCACCACACTTCAACATATGTGCAGACAGAGCAGGAATCAAACCTTTACTCTTTCGATCGGAGGTCGACCGCCCTGCCACTGCACAGCCGGCCCAATAATCTCCAGATTTCCATGGAAACAGCTTCATCCAAAACCACTCGGGATGTCCGGGTCGGGACAGGACTGGACCGCCGTCTGTCTTGGAGGACGACCTGCACGGATCAACTTCCTGTTTGTGTTTTTTTTCCCACAATCCTCTCCTCCAGGACGTTTTCCTGGTGGGAAGCTTTTCGTCCATGAAAAAACTCTCTCTCTCTCTCTCTCTCTCTCTGCAGGTTTTCAAGCCGCTTCAGCAGCTGTTCTCTGTTTGGACCCGTTTGTTGCCAGAGTTCTGGACTTTCTGCTGTTTGCAGCAGAGACGTCCTGCAATGACTGAGCCCAGCTGCTGGTTCTGAACTCCAGCTGCCCCGTCCTCTGAGCCAGAACCACTCTGCAGAGGTGAGGTCACTTCTGAGGAATGCTAAGCAGCCCCGCACTCAGCAGACTGCTTTTGGAAAAGGTTCCAGCTGGAGGCCGACCCAAACCCGCTGTGGAAGACCGAGGGACCCAAACCAGCTGTAGAAGACCGAGGGACCCAAACCCGCTGTGGAAGACCGAGGGACCCAAACCCGCTGTGGAAGACCGAGGGACCCAAACCCGCTGTGGAAGACCGAGGGACCCAAACCCGCTGTGGAAGACCGAGGGACCCAAACCCGCTGTGGAAGACCGAGGGACCCAAACCAGCTGTAGAAGACCGAGGGACCCAAACCCGCTGTGGAAGACCGAGGGACCCAAACCCGCTGTAGAAGACTGAGGGACCCAAACCCGCTGTGGAAGACCAAGGGACCCAAACCCGCTGTGGAAGACAGAGGGACCCAAACCCGCTGTAGAAGACAGAGGGACCCAAACCCGCTGTGGAAGACCGAGGGACCCAAACCCGCTGTGGAAGACCAAGGGACCCAAACCCGCTGTGGAAGACAGAGGGACCCAAACCCGCTGTGGAAGACAGAGGGACCCAAACCCGCTGTAGAAGACAGAGGGACCCAAACCCGCTGTGGAAGACCGAGGGACCCAAACCCGCTGTAGAAGACTGAGGGACCCAAACCCGCTGTGGAAGACCAAGGGACCCAAACCCGCTGTGGAAGACAGAGGGACCCAAACCCGCTGTAGAAGACAGAGGGACCCAAACCCGCTGTGGAAGACCGAGGGACCCAAACCAGCTGTAGAAGACCAAGGGACCCAAACCCGCTGTAGAAGACAGAGGGACCCAAACCCGCTGTGGAAGACCAAGGGACCCAAACCCGCTGTGGAAGACAGAGGGACCCAAACCCGCTGTGGAAGGCCGAGGGACCCAAACCCGCTGTAGAAGACCGAGGGACCCAAACCCGCTGTGGAAGACCGAGGGACCCAAACCCTCTGTAGAAGACCGAGGGACCCTAACCCGCTGTAGAAGACAGAGATACCCAAACCCGCTGTAGAAGACTGAGGGACCCAAACCCACTGTAGAAGACTGAGGGACCCAAACCCGCTGTAGAAGACAGAGGGACCCAAACCCGCTGTAGAAGACAGAGAGACCCAAACCCGCTTTAGAAGACAGAGGGACCCAAACCCGCTGTAGAAGACTGAGGGACCCAAACCCGCTGTAGAAGACTGAGGGACCCAAACCCGCTGTAGAAGACTGAGGGACCCAAACCCGCTGTAGAAGACAGAGGGACCCAAACCCGCTGTAGAAGACAGAGGGACCCAAACCCGCTGTAGAAGACTGAGGGACCCAAACCCGCTGTAGAAGACTGAGGGACCCAAACCCGCTGTAGAAGACAGAGAGACCCA
This sequence comes from Oryzias latipes, assembly GCF_053564925.1. Lineage (NCBI taxonomy): Eukaryota > Metazoa > Chordata > Actinopteri > Beloniformes > Adrianichthyidae > Oryzias > Oryzias latipes. The sequence goes on along the minus strand of NC_136254.1, from coordinate 551,390 downwards.
AACCCGCTTTAGAAGACAGAGGGACCCAAACCCGCTGTAGAAGACTGAGGGACCCAAACCCGCTTTAGAAGACAGAGGGACCCAAACCCGCTGTAGAAGACTGAGGGACTCAAACCCGCTGTAGAAGACTGAGGGACCCAAACCCGCTTTAGAAGACAGAGGGACCCAAACCCGCTGTAGAAGACAGAGAGACCCAAACCCGCTTTAGAAGACAGAGGGACCCAAACCCGCTTTAGAAGACCGAGGGACCCAAACCCGCTGTAGAAGACAGAGAGACCCAAACCCGCTGTAGAAGACTGAGAGACCCAAACCCGCTTTAGAAGACCGAGGGACCCAAACCCGCTGTAGAAGACAGAGAGACCCAAACCCGCTGTAGAAGACTGAGAGACCCAAACCCGCTTTAGAAGACTGAGGGACCCAAACCCGCTTTAGAAGACCGAGGGACCCAAACCCGCTGTAGAAGACAGAGGGACCCAAACCCGCTGTAGAAGACTGAGGGACCCAAACCCGCTGTGGAAGACCGAGGGACCCAAACCCTCTGTAGAAGACCGAGGGACCCAAACCCGCTGTAGAAGACAGAGAGACCCAAACCCGCTGTAGAAGACCGAGGGACCCAAACCCTCTGTAGAAGACCGAGGGACCCAAACCCGCTGTAGAAGACAGAGAGACCCAAACCCGCTGTAGAAGACTGAGGGACCCAAACCCGCTGTAGAAGACTGAGGGACCCAAACCCGCTGTAGAAGACAGAGAGACCCAAACCCGCTGTAGAAGACAGAGAGACCCAAACCCGCTTTAGAAGACTGAGGGACCCAAACCCGCTGTAGAAGACCGAGGGACCCAAACCCGCTTTAGAAGACCGAAGGACGCAAACCCGCTGTAGAAGACAGAGGGACCCAAACCCGCTGTAGAAGACGGAGGGACCCAAACCCGCTGTAGAAGACCGAGGGACCCAAACCCGCTTTAGAAGACCGAAGGACGCAAACCCGCTGTAGAAGACCGAGGGACCCAAACCCGCTGTAGAAGACAGAGAGACCCAAACCCGCTGTAGAAGACCGAGGGACCCAAACCCTCTGTAGAAGACCGAGGGACCCAAACCCGCTGTAGAAGACAGAGGGACCCAAACCCGCTGTAGAAGACTGAGGGACCCAAACCCGCTGTGGAAGACAGAGGGACCCAAACCCGCTGTGGAAGACTGAGGGACCCAAACCCGCTGTAGAAGACAGAGAGACCCAAACCCGCTTTAGAAGACCGAGGGACCCAAACCCGCTTTAGAAGACCGAAGGACGCAAACCCGCTGTAGAAGACCGAGGGACCCAAACCCGCTGTAGAAGACAGAGAGACCCAAACCCGCTGTAGAAGACCGAGGGACCCAAACCCTCTGTAGAAGACCGAGGGACCCAAACCCGCTGTAGAAGACAGAGGGACCCAAACCCGCTGTAGAAGACTGAGGGACCCAAACCCGCTGTGGAAGACAGAGGGACCCAAACCCGCTGTGGAAGACTGAGGGACCCAAACCCGCTGTAGAAGACAGAGAGACCCAAACCCGCTTTAGAAGACCGAGGGACCCAAACCCGCTTTAGAAGACCGAAGGACGCAAACCCGCTGTAGAAGACAGAGGGACCCAAACCCGCTTTAGAAGACCGAAGGACGCAAACCCGCTGTAGAAGACAGAGGGACCCAAACCCGCTGTAGAAGACTGAGGGACCCAAACCCGCTGTAGAAGACAGAGGGACCCAAACCCGCTGTAGAAGACTGAGGGACCCAAACCCGCTGTGGAAGACAGAGGGACCCAAACCCGCTGTGGAAGACTGAGGGACCCAAACCCGCTGTAGAAGACAGAGAGACCCAAACCCGCTTTAGAAGACCGAGGGACCCAAACCCGCTTTAGAAGACCGAAGGACGCAAACCCGCTGTAGAAGACAGAGGGACCCAAACCCGCTGTAGAAGACTGAGGGACCCAAACCCGCTGTAGAAGACTGAGGGACCCAAACCCGCTGTAGAAGACAGAGAGACCCAAACCCGCTTTAGAAGACCGAGGGACCCAAACCCGCTTTAGAAGACCGAAGGACGCAAACCCGCTGTAGAAGACAGAGGGATGACAATAGAAAGAATTGAGTTCAGGCTTGTTCCCCACATTTGGATTGTATGTTTTTCTAAAAACGGTTTTTACTCTGATTTATTCTGAAATTTAAACCCAACTTGCAAACAGGAAATCAACTTCCCTAAAGGACTTTTCTACATTTGACCAGCTCTGTCTTACTACTTTTTGTGTCTGGCTGCCCCCCCCCCCCCCGCAGGTGTGCACGCGCACCTGGACGCCCTCGCCTCACCTGCCGGTCAGCAGCTGGCTCCTGGTCGGGCTGCACAGCGGCTGCACGTAGTAGTTCTCCAGCTTGACCCCCTGCCCCGCCAGCCGGTCCAGCGTGGGGGTCTTGATCTCGGAGCCGTGGTAGCCCACGTCCCGGAAGCCCTGGTCGTCCACGAGGATGAAGACGATGTGCGGCTTCTCGCGCGTGTCCGCCTCGTTTTCCCAGGACGCGTGAACACCCCACGTCTGCGTGGAGACCAGCAGCAAAGTCACCGGGACCCACTGGAGGAGCATGCTGCGGCCCGGGACTGCGGGACAGCGGGACCCGGTGCTGCTCCCCGGGAACGGCGGCGGGCTCTAGTCCGCGCGAGCGGCGGGGGCGCGCGGCGCTCGTTCAGGCAGAGCAGCCACACTTTGGACTCGGGCTGGCATCGCGTGGAGTTTGTGGGAGACAAACCGAACCCAGACAGATTCGTCCCGAAAGCCGGACATCTCTGCAGTTGTCCCCGCGTGCGCTCGCGCGCCCCCGACGACGGAGGGCTTCTCCGAATCCTCGCGGAGCTTCCGGAGGCGGCGAGAGCAGCGGCTTCACCGCGGAGGATTCCCGGCTCAGAACTGACTGGATCCCGGTTCCGGGTGCTGAGGGGGGGTTCTGGTGCAGACCCCTCCCCGAATCCAGTCTGTCAGGGGGCGTTCACGGGCTGTGGGACACCGCAGCTCTTCTTTTCAGGCGGGACTAGTGGGTCAGTGGGAGGAAGAGGTTCATGATATGGAAGTTTATCTGGAGCATAACTAAAAATAAAATTCAAAACCAGAAATAATTTTACATTTTCTACTTCAACACTGCTTATTCTGTCACTTAATTAAAATGATAATAAATTTTGTTTTGACATTTCATTTTCAAAAAGTTCTCTGGTAAATGTGTAGCAAAATTCATTTAGAAATGTCTAATTTGTTTAATGGATTAACAGAAATGCTTTTTCATTTTCACAATGAGAACACGTCAATGGAGGGGGGGGGGGTCATCTAAGATAGACCAAGGGGTAAAATGATTTTTCATTTTCTTCTTCAACATCGCTCGTTCTGTGACATAATTAATTTGAAAATGCAAAGGGGATTGCATTTTCATTTTCACATCCCCCCCCCCACCTTAACTGTAGCAAAACTCAATACCAGTGAGCATTTCCCGGGGGGGGGGATGACCTCAGTGCTCACTTTACTTTACAGCAGAAGATCCTTACACTCAGAGCAGATTTGTGGTGTGTAAGTTCTCACATCAAATGTACAAGTGCGTCTGTTTTGGAACATCATTACCTTTATATGCTGGTGGGAGCACTGACGTCACCTCCCCCCCCCCCCCCCCCCGGAAATGCTCACTGGTATTGAGTTTTGCGATGTTGAAGAAGAAAATGAAAAAGCATTTATTTTTGAGTCATTATATGCAGCTTCCTTTGAAAATGAAAAAGCATTTCTGGTTTGGACTTTTAATTTTAATTATGCTACAGAAAAACTTCCATACATGGAGAGGAGTTTCGTTTGGGATAAAATGTGGTCAGTAGCAGCAGATGTGCTCCAGCTGCTGCATTTAGGAGAGCCTCTGCACCCCCCTTCACACCAACAGCCCCCACCTCCTGTGGCTGGTTAGAACATGTGTGACGTTTTCTTCAGGGGTCGCCCAGGTCACAGACGGCCTTTCCTCCAACGAGGCCTTAAATGCATGTGAACGCTTTCTGCAGGAAAAGAAAAATTGAATCCATCCGTCTGTCCATCCACTCCTCCAGCCCCCCATCCTCACTCGCCCGCCCACATTGATCCTAAATCAGAAAAACTCCACCTCCTGAGGTCCTGTGGCAGAAACATCCGTCACAGAAACTGCTGTGTGTGGTAATCCAACTCTAGAGGGTTCGACTCCCAACGCCCGGAAAACCGTTGGATGCCCGTTGGATGCCCTCTCCCCTCCCTGGATGATCGGTACAATGAACGTTGTTCCCAGAAAGCTAAAGCAGTGTTTTTCAACCAGTGGGAAATTGCCCTCATTAATCATTCACTGATCTAAAAACATTTTCCATCTCCAGGATTTCAGCTCTTTGTTCATCCAAACAGGCCCTGATAAAACACTGAGTAGTTAGGAACATAAAAGATCCTAAAATACTTTTTTCTTTGTGTTTATTTGATTCTATTAAAGACATTTTGATCAGAATGACGGTACCGCGATTTGGCTGCAGCTAAAGCTGTTTGCGGCAAAGTCCCGCCCCTTTAACTGTCTCCACCAATCATTCTTGGAGGCTTAATCACATGTCATCAGTCTGACCAATCAGAAGTGCTTAAAGTCTTCACTTCCTTGTTCCAATTTAGCTCATAAAGTCTCTCCGTTCTAAAAATTGAATTTTCTAACTTAACTTTTATTTCATCTTTTAGAAAAAACAGCTGCAACTTCCTGCTTTTTCTGCCACAATTATCACAAAAATGCACGTGACATGGGGGGGGCTGTCGATCAATACAGACTGAGTTTTTTTTTTTTTGGCTGCTGGTGTGCCGTGGGGTCTTTGTCAAGGTTAAAGTGTGCCGTGGCTCAGAAACGGTTGAGAAACACTGATCTAAAGATATCACCAGAGAGACATCACACCAGGACACGGACTGCTGCCCTCTGGACAAACATGCGTGTGGAACCTTCTGCACTTGAAAAAGAGGATTATTAAGATGATTCTATAGTTAACACAGATCAGAATCACACAACCAAACACAGTAACACAACTTAACCCTTGTGCTATCCTAGGCACTTTAACGTTGGGAGTAGGGTCATCTAGACCCACTAGACAGTGCTCTGAACCTTTTTTCTTCAATGATTTGTGATCTTCACTGGTGTCCATGGATTCCATGAAATCTTTCCACCTTTATCCACCTTTGTCATGGTAGGGAGAACACCTCAATGCGAGGGTGGGGTCATCTAAGATAGCACAAGGGTTACACAAGGCTGGTCGCTACAATGTATACACACACACACACACAACCATTTCTCTGCATCTTGGATTGTTGGTGTGGTTTTTGTCAAGGACAAAGTGGTTCCTAAACGGTTGGAAAACGTGGTTTTAGGGGTAGTGAAGGAACTCAGACGTGTCCCTCAGCTCACGTGGAGACCAGCCGTCCAGCTTCACCTGCGTTGGTCCGTCCAGCTTCCCGTCCTCCTGAAGCCGTCCTGTTCCCTACAGCTGTCGCCGTCAGGCTGAACGACCGTACAGCTGCGGCGCACAAACGTCACGGGTTGTGTTGGCGACAAGCTTTGTTTACCCCCCCGGCTGTATGGGGATGGAGAGCAGACTCCCTGAATGTTCTGTTCCCCATGACTGAGTGGGATGAGTACCAGGCTGAGTGGGGGTTTCCAGTGGAAGAAGAGCACAGCGTGACCAAAGCCTGTTCCAGAGCATTTTCTCATCCTCCACACGGACGCCTGAGCAGTCCTTCACACACTTATTGTGTTACACAATCTGCTTTCCCTACAGCCTCGTGGTTCTCAGAGCTCATTTGTGTTTCTCTGCTCCAGCTGCCGTGTTCAGTTTCTCTGGACGGAGACGGTTGATGCCTCAGAGGACCGTCGTTCACGCAGCAACCAGCTGCTGAGTGTGTGTGTGTTTGTAGATGTGTGTGTGACTGCATGCATGTGTGTGTGTTTGTCTACATGTGTGTTTTTCTGCATGTGTGTGAATGCATGTTTGTTACGCCCCATTTGTTGTCTAAGGGTTGGTCAAGGGGCTTAACATACAAAGTAATTGTTTTTGCCACCAAACCTAAATTAACAAAAACACCAAAAGAATGAACAAATATTTCAAATGTATTTACAAATTATTGAACAACAAACACCAATAACTAAAAGTGAAGCAAAAATGGCTTCAGGCTGCTGATGATGCAGCCGTGTTACTTTTTTGATGGTCGTATAATCTTCATACGCCGTCATTCTCCAACTCCGTCTCACTGAAATATAGCTCTCTCTTTTTTTCTCCGCGCGTTTCCATGGTGACTCCGTAAATCTTTGATCCATTGAGAATGTCTTTATGTACCTGCTGTGCACGTGCATTAACCCAGGGTTACCAAGTGGAGCGTAATTACACTAACTCATATCCGGTCGGTTGGAACCGACATACCCAGAGTAAGCAAGTTCAGGAGGATTTCAGCCAGAGTTCAGGGATAAAGTCAGGGGAGTTTCAACGGGCCTTCTGGAATACCCCCGTGGACTAAAAGAAAAGGGAAAACCATGACCAAATCTAACCTCCCTGGACTGACATAACAGGAGAGAAGGAGTACTAAAGAAAATGGCAGTTCACCCCTACAGCTTCACTCAAAAAAAATGAGACCAAACAAAACTGCAGAGGGGGCCTCACCACAAAGAACTACAAAGTGCTACACAAATTCAAGATTCAAAGGGTTTATTATCATATGCACAGTAAAGAAACGGGTTTCCCTGCACAATGAAATTCTTTCTTTGCTGTCTGCTCCGAATGCCCAAAAGTATAGAGGAAACAAAAACAATTCACTCACATCATACACACAAAAACACAAGATGTCGAGTGGCTGTTGTAAAAGTGCAAATGTGCAAAAGTGACAATGACAGTAGCAGCAATTAGGATAAGCAAAGGTGCAGTTTGTTTTTCCAGACTCCAGTCAGCTGTTAAGGAGTCTGATGGCAGAGGGAAAGAAAGAGTTCCTAAATCTGGTGGTCCTGCACTTCACACTCCTGTACCTCCGTCCTGAGGGGAGGAGAGTGAACAGTCCTCGTTGCGGGTGGGTGGGGTCCTTGATGATGGAGGCAGCTCTCCTGCAGACCCTGCGTTTGTAGATGCTCTGCAGCGAGGGAAGAGGAGTCCTGGTGATCTTGGACGCAGTCTTCACCGCTCTCTGCAGGCGTTTGCGGTCCATGGCGGTAGAGCTGCCGTACCACACTGTGATGCAGCTGGTCAGGATGGACTCAACCATGCAGCTGTAGAAGTTGCTGAGGATCTTCGGGGACATGCCGAACCTCCTCAGCCTCCTCAGAAAGTACAGCCGCTGATGAGCTTTCTTCACCAGCTGTGACGTGTTTAGTGTCCAGGTGAGGTCCTGGCTGAGGTGGACCCCCAGATATCTGAAGCTGCTCACCCTCTCCACTTCCAGACCTCGGATAAGAAGCGGCTGATGAGGGTTCCTCTTCTCCTTCCTCATGTCCACTATCATCTCCTTTGTCTTGTCTGTGTTGAGGGTGAGGTTGTTGTCCTCACACCATGTCACCAGACTGGCCCCCTCCCTCCTGTAGGCTGCTTCGTCCCCGCCAGTGATGCGTCCTATCACAGCGGTGTCGTCGGCGAACTTCAGGATGATGTTGTCCTTGTGAGAGGCCACACAGTCATGGGTGAACAGGGTGTAGAGGATTGGGCTGAGAACACAGCCCTGTGGTGTGCCAACGTTAGAGATGATGCTGGCTGAAGTCCTGTTCCCTATTCTGACAGACTGAGGCCTGCCAGTCAGAAAGTCCAGGAGCCAGTCACAGATGATGGGATGTATTCCAAGGGAGAACAGTTTGTGGGTGAGCTTGTGGGGAACGACCGTGTTGAAAGCAGAACTGTAGTCAATAAAGAGCATCCTGATGTAGGAGTCTTTATTCTCCAGGTGTGAGAGGGAGGTGTGCAGTGCTGCAGCGATGGCGTCTGAGGTGGACCTGTTGGGCCGGTATGCGTACTGCAGGGGGTCTAGTGTGTCTGGAATGCTGCTCTGGATGTGGGTCAGAATCACTCTCTCAAAGCACTTCATAATGATCGGAGTGAGTGCTACTGGCCTGTAGTCATTCAGGCAGGTGGGAGGGCTCTTCTTGGGGAGGGGAACAATGGTTGTGGTCTTGAAGCAGGAGGGGACCACTCTTTGGCTGAGGGACAGGTTGAATATGGAGGTGAGAATGTCTGTCAGCTCGTTAGCACATGCTCTGAGGGCTCGTCCAGGAATGTTGTCCGGACCGGTTGCCTTGCGAGTGTTGATCCTCCTCAGGGCTTTGTTTACCTGGGCTGATGAGACGACTGGTGGGGGTGAGGGGGGTGTAATTGTCCAAGAGTATAATGGTCCCTCCGTGTGGGGGGTGGACGTCTCAAAGCGGGTGTAGAATGCATTGAGCTCGTCGGGCAGGCTGTCTGCAGCACTGATGGTGCTGGTGCTGCTTCTGTAGTCCGTGATGTGCTGTAGGCCCCTCCACATGCGGCCAGAGTCAGCAGTAGAATAGAAGCCATCCAGCTTCTGGAGAATGGAGAACTACAAATCAAAATGGAGAAGAGGGCCAAGCTGGTTGCAGCTAAGCTCCCTTCTCCCAGGCTGGAGGGCCACACTGTGCTTTGGAAAGCTGCCTCCATCAGCTTGGATCCAATGGAAGCCACACCTTCATGCACCACACCTGAAGGTAATCAGACACAGACATACACACACAAAGATCCACAAAAACACAGAGGCCCCACTCTGACAGAAATCAAATACACAAAACACAGAACAAACAAAAACAAATACAGACACAGCCATAACAATGTAAGTGTGTGTGTGTGTTTGTAGATGTGTGTTTGTAAATGTGTGTGAATGTGATCAGTTCTGGAAAAACCAAATAAAGTCCTGTTCATTGTGCTGTTAGATTCCACATGTCCTTGCATCTGACATATGCATCTGACATGTGGAACCTAACATATGCAGCATGGACATGTGGAATCTGACATATGGAGCAAGGACATGTGGAATCTAACATATGCAGCAAGGACATGTAGAATCTGACATATGGAGCAAGGACATGTGAAATCTGACATATGGAGCAAGGACATGTGGAATCTCACATATGGAGCAAGGACATGTGGAATCTAACATATGGAGCAAGGACATGTGAAATCTGACATATGGAGCAAGGACATGTGGAATCTAACATATGGAGCAAGGACATGTGAAATCTGACATATGGAGCAAGGACATGTGAAATCTAACATATGCAGCAAGGACATGTGGAATCTAACATATGCAGCAAGGACATGTGGAATTTAACATAGGGAGCAAGGACATGTGGAATCTAACATATGGAGCAAGGACATGTGGAATCTAACATATGCAGCAAGGACATGTGGAATCTAACATATGCAGCAAGGACATGTGGAATTTAACATAGGGAACAAGGACATGTGGAATCTGACATATGGAGCAAGGACATGTGGAATCTAACATATGGAGCAAGGACATGTGGAATCTAACATATGCAGCAAGGACATGTGGAATCTAACATATGGAGCAAGGACATGTGGAATCTAACATATGCAGCAAGGACATGTGGAATCTAACATATGCAGCAAGGACATGTGGAATTTAACATAGGGAGCAAGGACATGTGGAATCTAACATATGGAGCAAGGACATGTGGAATCTAACATATGCAGCAAGGACATGTGGAATCTAACATATGCAGCAAGGACATGTGGAATCTAACATAGGGAGCAAGGACATGTGGAATCTGACATATGGAGCAAGGACATGTGGAATCTAACATATGGAGCAAGGACACGTGGAATCTAACATATGCAGCAAGGACATGTGGAATCTAACATATGGAGCAAGGACATGTGGAATCTAACATATGCAGCAATGACATGTGGAATCTAACATATGGAGCAAGGACATGTGGAATTTAACATAGGGAGCAAGGACATGTGGAATCTAACATATGGAGCAAGGACATGTGGAATCTAACATATGCAGCAAGGACATGTGGAATCTAACATATGGAGCAAGGACATGTGGAATCTAACATATGCAGCAAGGACATGTGGAATCTAACATATGCAGCAAGGACATGTGGAATTTAACATAGGGAACAAGGACATGTGGAATCTGACATATGGAGCAAGGACATGTGGAATCTAACATATGGAGCAAGGACATGTGGAATCTAACATATGCAGCAAGGACATGTGGAATCTAACATATGGAGCAAGGACATGTGGAATTTAACATAGGGAGCAAGGACATGTGGAATCTAACATATGGAGCAAGGACATGTGGAATCTAACATATGCAGCAAGGACATGTGGAATCTAACATATGCAGCAAGGACATGTGGAATCTAACATAGGGAGCAAGGACATGTGGAATCTGACATATGGAGCAAGGACATGTGGAATCTAACATATGGAGCAAGGACACGTGGAATCTAACATATGCAGCAAGGACATGTGGAATCTAACATATGGAGCAAGGACATGTGGAATCTAACATATGCAGCAATGACATGTGGAATCTAACATATGGAGCAAGGACATGTGGAATTTAACATAGGGAGCAAGGACATGTGGAATCTAACATATGGAGCAAGGACATGTGGAATCTAACATATGCAGCAAGGACATGTGGAATCTAACATATGGAGCAAGGACATGTGGAATCTAACATATGCAGCAAGGACATGTGGAATCTAACATATGCAGCAAGGACATGTGGAATTTAACATAGGGAGCAAGGACATGTGGATTCTAACATATGGAGCAAGGACATGTGGAATCTAACATATGCAGCAAGGACATGTGGAATCTAACATATGCAGCAAGGACATGTGGAATTTAACATAGGGAGCAAGGACATGTGGAATCTAACATATGAAGCAAGGACATGTGGAATCTAACATATGCAGCAATGACATGTGGAATCTAACATATGCAGCAAGGACATGTGGAATTTAACATAGGGAGCAAGGACATGTGGAATCTGACATATGGAGCAAGGACATGTGGAATCTAACATATGGAGCAAGGACATGTGGAATCTAACATATGCAGCAAGGACATGTGGAATCTAACATATGGAGCAAGGACATGTGGAATCTAACATATGGAGCAAGGACATGTGGAATCTAACATATGCAGCAATGACATGTGGAATCTAACATATGCAGCAAGGACATGTGGAATTTAACATAGGGAGCAAGGACATGTGGAATCTAACATATGGAGCAAGGACATGTGGAATCTAACATATGCAGCAAGGACATGTGGAATCTAACATATGGAGCAAGGACATGTGGAATCTAACATATGCAGCAAGGACATGTGGAATCTGACATATGGAGCAAGGACATGTGGAATCTAACATATGGAGCAAGGACATGTGGAATCTGACATATGCAGCAAGGACATGTGGAATCTAACATAGGGAGCAAGGACATGTGGAATCTAACATAGGGAGCAAGGACATGTGGAATCTAACATATGCAGCAAGGACATGTGGAATCTAACATAGGGAGCAAGGACATGTGGAATCTAACATAGGGAGCAAGGACATGTGGAATCTGACATATGGAGCAAGGACATGTGGAATCTAACATATGCAGCAAGGACATGTGGAATCTAACATATGCAGCAAGGACATGTGGAATCTAACATAAGGAGCAAGGACATGTGGAATCTAACATATGGAGCAAGGACATGTGGAATCTAACATATGCAGCAAGGACATGTGGAATCTAACATATGCAGCAAGGACATGTGGAATTTAACATAGGGAGCAAGGACATGTGGAATCTGACATATGGAGCAAGGACATGTGGAATCTAACATATGGAGCAAGGACATGTGGAATCTAACATATGCAGCAAGGACATGTGGAATCTAACATATGCAGCAAGGACATGTGGAATCTAACATATGCAGCAAGGACATGTGGAATTTAACATAGGGAGCAAGGACATGTGGAATCTAACATATGGAGCAAGGACATGTGGAATCTAACATATGGAGCAAGGACATGTGGAATCTAACATATGGAGCAAGGACATGTGGAATCTAACATATGCAGCAAGGACATGTGGAATCTAACATAGGGAGCAAGGACATATGGAATCTAACATATGGAGCAAGGACATGTGGAATCTAACATATGGAGCAAGGACATGTGAAATCTGACATATGGAGCAAGGACATGTGGAATCTAACATATGCAGCAAGGACATGTGGAATCTAACATAGGGAGCAAGGACATGTGGAATCTAACATATGGAGCAAGGACATGTGGAATCTAACATATGCAGCAAGGACATGTGGAATCTGACATATGGAGCAAGGACATGTGGAATCTAACATATGGAGCAAGGACATGTGGAATCTGACATATGCAGCAAGGACATGTGGAATCTAACATAAGGAGCAAGGACATGTGGAATCTAACATATGGAGCAAGGACATGTGGAATCTGACATATGGAGCAAGGACATGTGGAATCTCACATATGGAGCAAGGACATGTGAAATCTGACATATGGAGCAAGGACATGTGGAATCTAACATATGGAGCAAGGACATGTGAAATCTGACATATGGAGCAAGGACATGTGGAATCAAACATATGGAGCAAGGACATGTGAAATCTGACATATGGAGCAAGGACATGTGAAATCTGACATATGGAGCAAGGACATGTGAAATCTGACATATGGAGCAAGGACATGTGGAATCTAACATATGGAGCAAGGACATGTGGAATCTAACATAGGGAGCAAGGACATGTGGAATCTAACATAGGGAGCAAGGACATGTGGAATCTAACATATGGAGCAAGGACATGTGGAATCTAACATATGGAGCAAGGACATGTGGAATCTAACATATGCAGCAAGGACATGTGGAATCTAACATATGCAGCAAGGACATGTGGAATTTAACATAGGGAGCAAGGACATGTGGAATCTGACATATGGAGCAAGGACATGTGGAATCTAACATATGGAGCAAGGACATGTGTATTCTAACATATGCAGCAAGGACATGTGGAATCTAACATATGGAGCAAGGACATGTGGAATCTAACATATGCAGCAAGGACATGTGGAATTTAACATATGGAGCAAGGACATGTGGAATCTAACATGCAGCAAGGACATGTGGAATCTAACATAGGGAGTAAGGACATGTGGAATCTAACATATGGAGCAAGGACATGTGGAATCTAACATATGGAGCAAGGACATGTGGAATCTAACATATGCAGCAATGACATGTGGAATCTAACATATGCAGCAAGGACATGTGGAATTTAACATAGGGAGCAAGGACATGTGGAATCTAACATATGGAGCAAGGACATGTGGAATCTAACATATGCAGCAAGGACATGTGGAATCTGACATATGGAGCAAGGACATGTGGAATCTAACATATGGAGCAAGGACATGTGGAATCTGACATATGCAGCAAGGACATGTGGAATCTAACATAGGGAGCAAGGACATGTGGAATCTAACATAGGGAGCAAGGACATGTGGAATCTAACATATGCAGCAAGGACATGTGGAATCTAACATAGGGAGCAAGGACATGTGGAATCTAACATAGGGAGCAAGGACATGTGGAATCTAACATATGGAGCAAGGACATGTGGAATCTAACATATGCAGCAAGGACATGTGGAATCTAACATATGCAGCAAGGACATGTGGAATCTAACATAGGGAGCAAGGACATGTGGAATCTAACATATGGAGCAAGGACATGTGGAATCTAACATATGCAGCAAGGACATGTGGAATCTAACATATGCAGCAAGGACATGTGGAATTTAACATAGGGAGCAAGGACATGTGGAATCTGACATATGGAGCAAGGACATGTGGAATCTAACATATGGAGCAAGGACATGTGGAATCTAACATATGGAGCAAGGACATGTGGAATCTAACATATGCAGCAAGGACATGTGGAATCTAACATAGGGAGCAAGGACATGTGGAATCTAACATATGGAGCAAGGACATGTGGAATCTAACATATGGAGCAAGGACATGTGAAATCTGACATATGGAGCAAGGACATGTGGAATCTAACATATGCAGCAAGGACATGTGGAATCTAACATAGGGAGCAAGGACATGTGGAATCTAACATATGGAGCAAGGACATGTGGAATCTAACATATGCAGCAAGGACATGTGGAATCTGACATATGGAGCAAGGACATGTGGAATCTGACATATGGAGCAAGGACATGTGGAATCTAACATATGGAGCAAGGACATGTGGAATCTGACATATGCAGCAAGGACATGTGGAATCTAACATAGGGAGCAAGGACATGTGGAATCTAACATATGGAGCAAGGACATGTGGAATCTAACATATGCAGCAAGGACATGTGGAATCTAACATAGGGAGCAAGGACATGTGGAATCTAACATATGGAGCAAGGACATGTGGAATCTAACATATGCAGCAAGGACATGTGGAATCTAACATATGCAGCAAGGATATGTGGAATCTGACATATACAGCAAGGACATGTGGAATCTAACATAGGGAGCAAGGACATGTGGAATCTAACATATACAGCAAGGACATGTGGAATCTAACATATGGAGCAAGGACATGTGGAATCTGACATATGCAGCAAAGACATGTGGAATCTAACATAGGGAGCAAGTGCCATGAAAAGATTTGCAGAGCAAAGTGCAAGATGACAAAAGCCAGACTGAAACTGAAGTGAAGGGTCTTGGTCCAGTGCTCTCCTCCCCCCGTGATGCTGCTTTGTCACACTGGGATGTTTTTGGAAAAGATTCAACTTTTTTCATTTTTCAAGCAGCTCTTTGGAACCAGAACCGTTATATTGGTTTGGCACCAGTACCCAATAGTATCCAAACGGTACCCATCCCTACAGTGCCCTCACTGTAACAAATGATCCTTTTGTTGGTGAATGAACAAATAAACGAAGGACTGGATACTTTAAGAAGCACAACATCCAAACATCTCAACTAAGAGTCGGTATACGGACGATCTGGCAGAGTGATTGGATGAACTGGGCTTTTCTTTCAGTCTTGATTAGACCAATGGCTTCAGCTGAGAAGGTTCTGGAACATGGAGACAGACAGGATGAGAAACACAATCCTGCACCAGATCAGCAACACAGAAACTTGTAACAAACACCATCTCAATGTTGGAGTCATTTTCCGTACTGGTCTTTTGACCTTTGAGAAGATCTTTTTCCAAATAAAACGTGTGACTGTTTTCTAGAGTGCGCACAAGCAGCAGGCCGTTCCTGTAAACAGTAACAGTAGCAACAGCAGCAAAGCATTTTAGGAGGAATCGGCTGGCGGCTCCAGTTTCTGGGTTTACTGGCTGGAAACACAGGTTTTTCATGAAGTGTGTTCCAGTTATTTTAACTACAGAGTTTTTGCATTTAAAACCAGGTGTTGAGCTCTAACTGTTCTGACTCAGTTCATCCCTGATGTTTGTAATCCAGTTTCATCCATTCTTTCTTTTTGATTATCTTGTCATGTCCAGCGGATTTTACCTTCAACACAGTGTTAGGAATCTCCTGACACACAAGGTGTGTATTTGTATAAACCCCTTTTGTATTGAAAGCTAAACCTTACTCACAATGATTATGTCTGCATCCATTTCCTGCTGGACTGGACAGAAAAGAAGAACGAGGAAGAAGAGAGTGGAATGTTAGAGATGGGGATAAAGAGAAGGGAGAGGAAGATGATGAAGACGTTGGAGGAGGAGTAACCCTTGTGCTATCCTAGGCACTTTGGGAGCTGGGTCATCTAGACCCACTAGACAGTGCTCTGAACCTTTTTTCTTCAATGATTTGTGATCTTCACTGGTGTCCATGGATTCCATGAAATCTTTCCACCTTTATCCACCTTTGTCATGGTAGGGAGAACACGTCAATGGAAGGGGGGGTCATAGGATGGCACAAGGGTTAATTAAATATTCTCTTGGTAGTATTTTCAATACATACAAGTATTGCTACATGTA
Organism: Oryzias latipes; assembly: GCF_053564925.1. NCBI lineage: Eukaryota > Metazoa > Chordata > Actinopteri > Beloniformes > Adrianichthyidae > Oryzias > Oryzias latipes. The sequence continues at coordinate 535,308 of NC_136254.1, read as the reverse complement.
GGGTCCCGATATTTCACAGAATCATGGTCGGCCCCTGCCTTGCTCTCGGGGACCAACCATGGGCTAGGTGGGAGGTTGCCTGGAGCATTGGGTGAGTCTCCCTTGAGGGGCCCTGGCCCGTGCCTGGGGTTGGGGCAGAGGGAAGCCCAGAACTCCTGGGCGGCGGTGGGGTGCTTGTCTGGGGCTGTGGGGGCTCTTCTGGGGGGCCCCATGTTGGGCCCTACTGGCGCAGCGGAGGGGCTGCTCCTCTGGTTGGGCTGGAGCTGCACTCTCCCCAATGCCTATTATATACATGAATGTACATGAACATACATAAATATACATGAATATACAGACATATACATAAATATACAGGAATATACATGAACATACATAAATATACATGAATATACATGTACATACAGAAATCTACATAAATATACATGAATATACATGAACATACAGGAATATACATGAATATACAGGAATATACATGAATATACATAAATATACAGGAATATACATAAATATACAGTAATATACATGAATATACAGGAATATACATAAATATACAGGAATACACATGAATGTACATAAATATACAGGAATATACATGAATTTACAGGAATATACATAAATATACATGAATATACATGAACATACAGGAATATACATGAATATACAGGAATATACATGAATATACATAAATATACAGGAATATACATAAATATACAGTAATATACATGAATATACAGGAATATACATAAATATACAGGAATACACATGAATGTACATAAATATACAGGAATATACATGAACATACAGGAATATACATGAATATACAGGAATATACATGAATATACATAAATATACAGGAATATACATGAACATACAGGAATATACATGAATATACAGGAATATACATGAATATACATAAATATACAGGAATATACATAAATATACAGTAATATACATGAATATACAGGAATATACATAAATATACAGGAATACACATGAATGTACATAAATATACAGGAATATACATGAATTTACAGGAATATACATAAATATACAGGAATATACATTAATATACAGGAATATACATGAATATACAGTAATATACATTAATATACAGGAATATACATGAATGTACATAAATATACATGAATATACAGGAATATACAGTAATATACATAAATATACAGTAATATACATGAACATACATAAATATACAGGAATATACATAAATATACAGGAATACACATGAATGTACATAAATATACAGGAATATACATGAATTTACAGGAATATACATAAATATACAGGAATATACATTAATATACAGGAATATACATGAATATACAGTAATATACATTAATATACAGGAATATACATGAATGTACATAAATATACATGAATATACAGGAATATACAGTAATATACATAAATATACAGTAATATACAGTAATGTACAGGAATACGCATGAACAGCTGCAGCCTGTAGGATAAACAGTTTTTATCCTACACCCAAGAATATTTGATATTTGGTTAAAGAAAGTTTAAATTAAAGCAGCAGCTGCTAAAACTGTAAGATGTTTCTAAACGCTCACTGTATCTTGAGAACATTTATTATCATTTTTAAGTTTGTTTTAACAATTCAACACTTTTCTGTTTGTAAATTCTTTTAAATTAACTAGTCGTCATTTCCTGATGTTAAGGCCCGTTCACACCGGGACGAATTTCGCCGGCGATTGTCGCCGACGTTTAACGCCTCGTGACTAAACAAAGGGCACCAATGAGAGCGTGCACACCGACGCGAAAAAACGCCACGCGTCAAAGCGTCAAAAACAAACGCCTCGGGTTCGTTTTTTTTTTTCGACGCGTCGCGTCGAAATCTACTCGACCAATGAGAATGGCGCTTTTGCACACGTGTCTGGAGCTTCTGAAGTTACAGTAAAACACAACTTGTGGGCGCTCAAACACAAAACTGCCTTGCTGAGCACACATACCAGCGAAGAAGATAGACGCCAAGTAGCGTCTACACTGCCGTGAAGAAATAATGACGGACATTCTAAAATATCCCCGAACCAAGCACCAGTTGGAGCTACTGGTGCTTGAAATATTCATGTTTTCTTTGTATTAATCTGACAAGCGCGTAAATACTTGCTCTCTTCTTCTGAGTGAAAAGCGACTTTAAGAAGCGTAAAGTTGCGCAGCGCCACCTTGTGTACAGGAGTATTTCTGTTTACATTAAGCGCCATCTAATGTCAGGGAATGAAATTGCATGTTCACTCGGCTCATCGTCAGCGAAAATCGCCTGGGTGTGAACACAAAAAACGTGGCGAAAAACGCTGGCGAAAAACGCTGGTGAATATTCGTCCCGGTGTGTACGGGTCTTTAGGTATACATAGGTATGCACACATACACAATGATATAAGAGTCACTCAGAGAATAATGTCAGTCGCTGTAGCTTTTAAATACAAACTGACAAGAAATAATAACAATACAAATAAAGAAATAAATAACAACAAAACCATAACGAACAGAACAGAACCCAAATGTGACCAGAGAACCCACAATGATTTGGAAAGATGATTTGACGTGGCAATCATGTCATTTTACTCTCAGTTTGGAGTTAAAGGAGATCATATAATAAACCTGACTATTTTCACCACAGGAGATGTAAATCATAGGAGAAAATTTGATTTCAAACAACAGATTGTTCGAACAAAACTAAAGCAAAAGTGTTTGTCTATAGTCGGGGTAAAACTGGAATTCCCAGGAGAATCAGTTAAAAAGTTGTCAAAATATTGTTCAATTTAAACGGATGTATTAAACCAAACAAATTAGTTTGTACAAACTTGATTGTTGAATGGAATGTTTGGAATGCCTGTATTAAATGAATGGAATGTATTTACTGTATATTTGAACTGTATTTGGTCAAATCTGAGCACAGGTGATGGTGTGAGAAATGTAAAAAGGATGCAATGTTTCAAAGGGAGCAGAGAATTCTAAGAATTCTTCAATTCTGCTCCCTTCTAATCATGAAAATGTTCAATATGTGGGACAAACATGTAAACATTTGAACTTCAATTTTCATGAAAGAAACCAATAAATAAATGAACTGAAAAATGAAATTTGTAGTTTTTGGAGCACAGAACACGTGAGGTTCTAGTCCTGTTCAGTCTCACTGTAAGCGGCTGGCCTGGGACCAGAGAACCTAATTTTGTTTTATCATGTGATAAAATGACAAAAAAGATTTCCTGATTCTTGTGAAACGTCAATCTCTGAAACTGAGTGAGGAAGGAGTGGTAGAGTCTGCAGGTGAACGGGGGGGGGGCTGAGTAACGATGCCTCCAAAACCTCCTTCCAGCCTCCTGCACATGAAGCCCATTGAGGACCCTCAGGCTATTTTGGGCCACTTGAGTGCACGTTGCCCTGACTCGGGCCTTTGGGGGCTTTGGGGGCCCGGTGTGTGTTCAGGGTTGTGTCCGGCTGCTGCCACACATAAATGAGCAGTGTTTCTGCCCACACACTGACTCTCTTTCTCCATACATGGTGGGGGCCAGGTGCAGCGGCTGCTGTGGCTCAGTGCTGCAGCGATAACACGGCCCACGTCAGCGGACGGACAAAAGCTGCTCTGTGAAGCTGCACAGCTGTGACACAGATGAATGTGGACAGAGTCTGGATTCTGTCTGGATTTCAGGAACTTTAGTGCTTCATTGTCCCTGTGTAACACCTTCCTGTTCAAAACCCAAATACTTAGTCTTCCTGCTGTTGCCTGCATGGACTGGACCCCCCCATTGGTCCCCCAGACACCTGGATGATAAAGTTCAACATCCTCCATTCAGTTATGCACAGTAAAAATGATGGGGGGAGGACACGTTGAGCGGGGTTTACTCCATTTAACCCGTTTCTGAATATGGTAAATGGGTTGGTGGTTTGAAGCTCTGCCGCTCAACAAAATAAAAGCCTCTGAATCTCCAGCAGGGACAGCAGACAGCTCCCACCTGCTTCCAGTGGCTCGCCTGACTCACGCCTCGTGAGCCGTCGTGAACAGACCCGACTCCCTCCGCCAGAAAACCCGGGAATTGGACCTGAAGCGTAAAAAACTTAGAGGGTGAGAAACAGACGAGCCGGACTCTACATCTGAAACCATCTCAGTTTGGTTCAATCAACTCCAACCCTTTTTTGGATCCTAGGCCTAAATCAAATCTGATGTCTGAGTTTAAACTTGCAGAGCCTCGCCGGCGGGTTTCTGCTCCGGGGAAGGAGCCCCCGCAGACTGACGGCACATCAGCTGTGCTCAGAGCGCCTCCTCCCACATGTTCGCTCTCTTTGTCATCAAAACTCACCACTGAGAGCTACCAGACATCATGAATCCACCATGTCCAACGCGATCCGGCGCTCCGTTCACAGTCGGGGCGCCGGGCTCCAGGGGGCGCCGAACCGAAGTGGGGGTTAGTTAGTTATGGTCCATATTTTTTAATGTCTCAGCTGTTTGTGCACATGTGAATGATATGATCAGAAGCACGTCATGACTGATTGGGCGTCCTGCAGCTCCTCCTTCACGCGGGTCTTGTTGCATGAGCGTGCGCTCCAGTGCGTCTGGCTGAACGACATTTTGGATTTTAGTTGAACATTTGGAGATGTTTGACTACAATAAAGAAATCTACTTTATTCTATTAAACCACTAACTGATATCCAACACAAACATAATTGAAAATTAAAAATGTTTCTATTTTTACATAGAGTTTAGTCTCTGTATTCTTTGAAAATCTTCTTAACACAAAGTTTATATCAAACAGCTGTGAGGATTGAGAGAAAGACGAGAAAAGAGAGAATCAGGACAGATGGAGGAAAGAAACAGGCTGGTCTGATGGTGGACGTTCAGGACAAAGACAGTTCATACCAAGTGTGATGACTGCAGTCCCACAAGATTATTATTAAGGTGAAGTGTACAGTCCCATTTGTTTTTCTATGTATTTTTGCTATGCATTGATTCTTTGTTGTTTGAGTTTTCATGTGGAGCTGTACCGGTTTAGAGATGGTGCCAAATGGGTTCTACCATTACCTGGACTCCATGGGGAAGGGAACGGGTTAATGGCTGGACTAAATATCTGTGCTCTTGGCCGTGATTGTCTGATCCTTCACAGTGGTGTCAGAAGTGGGATCAGTTGGTCAATAGCTCAGGTTATTTCTTCATTCCCTTTTTCTCCAAGAAGCCATGCAAAGAACCATGAGAAGTGGCAAAGCTTCAAGAGGAGATGGATCAAACCAGCCGATGGATTCTGAGGCACAAACCCTGGAGGAAAAAGAAAACAGAGCTTCTGGAGGTTCAGATTGCACTGAGGGCCCAGGTAAGGTATCAACAATTATGGATATGATGTCTCTTCTCCGCGCTCATATGGGACAGCAGGAAGACCGGGAAGCTAAACAGAAAGAGGAGCAGACACGCCAGCAACAACGATTTAGGGCGCTTCTCCAGGTGGAAGTGCAAGCATGAACCACACCTGCTCCTGATTCCAGGTTAAAATCAATCTGAACCACCAGACTTGGACCCTTCGGAGGTGGGTTCTCTCCCCCAAAGTGGCTCTGACAGCAACCTCATGAATGCCCCATCAGGTCTGTCACACTTCTATGAACCTAGAATGGAAAAGCTGACAGACCATGATGATATTGACAGAAACAGAGACACTTCCATAAAAAATCAACATACAAGTATTCCATACAGCTGTGCACCACTCATGGAGAGCCACAGGAAAGGGGGCGGAGCCCAGGGAACCCTCAGCCAACCAGGACACAAGACACAAGAACAGGTAAAACAAACACAACTGAGGATTGGGACAACAGTAGATGACACAGAATATGTATGTATTTATTCAATATCTGGAGGTATGACCTCATGCATATTGGATATATTTCATTAGACAGTATGTACTATGTCACAAAGCATGTATTTATTCAATACCTGAAACTAACAGTATTTGCATTTACTGCTAAATATATAATATCCATCTATACAGACAGACAGATCATTATAAAAACGAACAATTTATGAACCTTTGTAAAATGTGTGTAATATAATATAATACACAATTCATGTGGTTTGGACAACATGAAGAAACTGATTTGCCATCATCATCAGCTGAACAACCTTTAAGCAAATGCATGTTTGCTTTAATTGGATGGCGTGTTGACCTCCTAGCTCCCACACAGCCGACGTGCCGTTTGGCTCAACAGACCTGCAGTCAATTTGCTTAAGCCTGTCCCATTAAATATTTCCATAGCATCAACGTCAGAGATACTTTCTCCAAACCAAAAACCTTGATGTTGAGATAAAAGCCAAAGAATATGTGAGCATCTGTGAGCGCAGCAGCACCATGGAGAGGCTTTTGGTGGCCGTCTGCCTTCTGTCAGGTAGGTCTGTCTTTTTCACCACACATGATGAATGAATGGAAGGGAAGATTCTTAGCTGTGTTGATTGGATGTTTTTTCCCAGAGATCTTCACCCTCTCCTCCTGCCTCCGTCAGTACCACTTTGTGAATCAGTCTTTGAACTGGACTGAAGCGCAGATCTACTGCAGACAGAACTACAGAGATCTGGCCACCATAGAAGACCCTGAGGAGCTGAAGCAGCTCATCAACGGAGTCTCATCTGCTGGTGTCGGCTCGGACGTCTGGATCGGTCTGTACAACCAAATCCACTGGAGATGGTCTGATGGTTTCACGGGGAAAGGAGCTGATTACCGGAACTGGAACACGACTGATTCAGACCCAGATTTTATTTCAGCCAACCAGTTCTGTGTAAATATTGGAGATGGTGGGGAATGGTGGGACCGTTCTTGTGGGAATAATTTCACCTCCATCTGCTACAGAGGTAAGAACATCATTTTCCTTTGACCTTGGGCATCTTTTGCAGTTTTGTTAATTGTTCTTATTTCTGGATGCTCTTCTTCTTCTGCCCCCATGCCTCCAAGAAATATTGAGTGAAAATATAAATCTAAAAATCCTGCCAGAATTGTGTATGTCTTTACTGCAATCTTCTCAAAAGAGCCTGCTCTCTCTCGTTCTAACCAGGAACACAGTTGGATCCTGAATTGGTTCTTGTGAGCAAGTCTTTGACCTGGTCCGGCGCTCAGAAACACTGCAGGGAGAACTTTGTGGACCTGGTCTCTGTGAGGAACGACATGGAAAACCGGAAGATCCAGAGCTTGGTGCCACAGAGCAAAAGGTCCTGGATCGGTCTGTTCAGAGATCCAGACCTGTTCTGGTCTGACGGGAGCAGCTTTGGCTTCGGTTTCTGGGATGGTGGGAAAAACGTGATTGGCTCCATGACGGTCATCTGTGGTGTGACGTCTGTGCAGAGATCAGGAAAGTGGAAGTTTCTGTCATGTGATCAAAGGCTGCCGTTTGTCTGCTACAGCCCAGGTAAGCAGAGGATTTCTAAAGAAAAGAGGTTGGAGGACAAGTCTTTGTTTGGCTGAATACTATAAATCCTTCAACTCATAGTTTTCCTGTTTCTCTTTCTTTATTCTAGTATCTTCCTCCATGTTTTGCTGCTTAACTCCTCCTACAGTGTTTCATCTATTTCAACCATCCAACTATTCAAATGTTCAGCTCTTTCAGCTTTTCCAGCTCTGACTTTTGCTCCTTTAAATCCTTGAACTTTTCCAGATATTCCAGGATTTCTGCCTCCATTGAAACAAATGGGAATCCTCGATGCAGAAGCTCGCTGGTTCGATACCCGACTGGCATTTTTCACAAACATATCTTTTCTGTTATTCTGCTGTTTTAACTTTATTTATGCTCAACTTGGATCATTTCTTTGTTTATTTCTTTATTTTTACCAATTCCTACCCCATAAGTTTCATTCAGTAATGCAGCATCAACCCTATATTTCCTTCTGGAAAAGCAGCTCCTTCTAAATTCAAATTCATTGTATTTAACATACCACTATCCGTTCAATAAAATACATAGTTAGTTGTAGTTAGTAAAAGTCATTTTCTTGGCTTTGGCAAATCCTAAAAGAAATGATTTGAAGTTCTGTTCTCTATAGTGGCAAACAAGATACCAAAGTCGTCTTGTTTACACAAGAAAATGTCTTTTCGTCTGCAGACACCAGATAAGCACACACCAAAGGCAAAGCCAGCAACAAACTCAAACAAGCTGCAGCCCACGAAGCTCTGCCTGAAGTCCAAGAGCAGAAAAGTTGGAGTTCTTCTTTTTAATGAACCGTTTTTATGAGCAAACCTCTGCTGCTCCAAAACCAGAAACACCGTTTGAATGTCATCTTTAGTTTGAGTTCACTAAAATCTATCGAAACTATTCCTTATATTTAAAATGCAGGAAACTGCTGCAACTCATGTAAATGCACGGTTAAGAACACGTGTGCACGTGGGCGGAGACAGCTGAGACCCACATGGAGGATTTAGAGGAGTCAACAGCTGAAACAAAGTCCCACCACAGTGAGATCAGCTTCACTGACTCATCAGGAACTCACACAGCTGGTCTTGGGTCCATTCCAGCTCTGGACACACAGCGGAGCCCAAAAGGACTTTAGTCTGTTCCCCCATAATACACAAGAACTGCTTTGATTAAAACTAGAGGTTAACCAAATCTCTGCTTTAAAAAATAATGTTTAAGTGATGTTACGTTAAAAAATGTTTCTGTTTTTTCCGTTTATGAGTCTTTTGTCAGACTAATAAAAGAATTTGATGTGATGCAGCTTTGGAAACAGGTTTCAGCCTAAAATAAATACTGCTTCTTATTTTTAATGTAGTACTTGTCTTTTAAGATTTGTTCCAACAGAAAGTCAAATGAACAGATAAAGTAACAGAGGCAGAAAAAGAGTCCGTACCACAGTCCCTGTCTGGGCTCTGCCCTGCAGAACCTGCAGCATTTGGACCGGACTCCAAAGAAGCCTCTTCCAAGACACATGGAGGATGCCGGTTTGTGAGCATCTGCACCGAGGACTGCCTTAATGCCCCTGAAGACGGGTCAACACTCCGGGTTTGTCTGGATCTAATACTTCATATCTTCTGATTTCATGCAGTGACAGTGAAGGTGCTGGTAAAGCTGAAGCTCCAAACGGATGAATCTGTGGATCTGAACGACGCTGCTTTGAAAGCAAGCCTTCAGCAAAGGGTAAAACTAGAGTCTGAAAGCCCGTGACCCCCCCACGTGTAATAGCATCTGTGTGTGTACCAGTTTCAGGAGGAGCTGAAAGCCAGAGGGGTAAATGCCGTCACCCTGAGGTGGAGCCAGCAGAGTGATGGAAGAGTTTTCCAGAAGGAAAAGAAGAAGAAAGGAATGTAGCCCCGCCCACCCTGCAGCGGGATCCTGGACGCTCAGATCGGACGTGTGCCATCCTATGACCCCATGACTGTTCTCCCCTGACAAACATGAACGTCAGACTACAGAACAGCTTGGTGTAGCTATACTGTTCACTTAAAAAATCCAAAGCTTGACAAAACACCACAAAGACAAATTAGGCTAAAACTGTTACAGTTGTCAATAGTTTGAAACTTTTATTTTAATTTAGCTTTCTTAAAAACGAATATTGTCAAATGAATAATACAGGTCAAATATTAGATTTTTCCTCATATCTTAAGTTATGAAGAGAAATTAGATCAGAAGATTTGTGTGTGTGTGTAATACTTGGTTTGGAACTTGTGCCTTTTGTGCATAACTGTGTGTACTATCAAGTGTGTACTCACCTGTACGCTCAAAAACGCACATATATGAAATACAATTTACGCACGCACAACTTGACACTACAGCAGCCTAACTTTGCCCTGCACCTGTCCCAGGGGACCATCCTGACCTGCAGGGGCCACAGAATACCCCCCCCGTGGAGATGGCGGATGATCAATCTGATATGGGTTGGCTCCCAAAGTTCTTGTAATAATATATAATGTATATATATCATATAGTAATAAAATGATGGATGTTCTGCTGTTAACTAGAAGTTGATCATAAATACCTTCATTCTTTATTGATTATGTTTGATGTTAAGTAATAAGATGGTGTATAAACTACATCATGTTGGTTTGGTTTTGCTGCAATACATGATCACAATAGAAATCATGTTAGAAGCACAAATGAATATTGTTGCTATAGCAACTGTTTGGGAGTTTCTGTCAGGAACTATTTCCCCCAAAGTGGGGTAATCACAGCAGGCTGCAGTTTTAGAGTTTATGTCACGATTTCTAAAACTGTTGGATTTGTCTTAAAAACCACACAAAAGTCAGCTTATGGATGGATGGACGTACGTCACCATTTAATGAATAATCGTTACAATTAGACCATATAATTAACTGCCAGGCAGGGTCAGAGCCAAAGAGGCCGTCACCGTCTGTACTGCAGGGCTCCCTAATGTCGCTCAGTCATGTCTTTTAACCAATCAGAAATCAGGAAAACAGAGGAATCATAAAAAGACTGAAAGACTTGGTCATTTTTTTGAAGAACTTTCATTTGAGGACGATGGAAACGCTGGATCCAGCAGAGGAAACTACTTGGAGCTCCTTTCTGTCATTGCTGACAGAAACACGGTGATGCATTACGACCCGTCAACTGATAAAGTGTTTAGTGGGACTTCAGGTGAAATACAAATGGAACTGATCAGTGCAATTAAAGTGATAGAAGAAGAAATCAGAAGTGAAGTGAAAAAGTAGCGTTTTAGTGGATTTAGAGGCTTTGATTGTGGCTGCAGGAATGTTCAATAGTCAATGCAAAGCTGGTTTCTGCATCGTAAAATGGTTCATGAGGGGTTCAGGGATTCAGACGTAGTTCTACTGAAGGTCCAGGTGTGTAACGGTCTGCCACTGGTCTTTATATTCGTGAACAGATAATCTGCCTCCCGCCTGTCTCCAAAGCTCCTGTTGTCCGTCTTTTGTGTTGGCCATTTCTGTGGAGTGTGAGATTAATGTGTCCGATGTGACTGGAGCACGAAAAAAGGAGCGCTTGACAGTTTGGACCGTGTGCCAACATACTAGCAAAGCATTGTGGGATTTGTAGTTTGAGCAGTAAAGGAATACACTGCTGGTCAGCTCTAATGCACATTTGATATAATCTAGCAGGCCAATGATAACGGGCCTGAGTTTGACACATGTGGGGTGAGGGATGAACAGCAGTGGACCAAGCACTGAACCTTGAGGAACACCTTGCAACAGAGGAGCAGTGGAAGATGAGCGGTTGTTCCCTGTGAGAAACTGTTGCTGGTTGGTGCGGTAGGACTGAAGCCGGGACAGAGCAGAGCCAGTGAGACAGTTCTTTAGGCGTGAGAGCAGGATGGACGGACTGATGGTGTCGAATACTGCAGTGGATGGAGAGCTGTCCAGAGTCAGAGGACAGGAGGATGAAGAGCTGTCCAGAGTCAGAGGACAGGAGGATGGAGAGATGTCCAGAGTCAGAGGACAGGAGGATGAAGAGCTGTCCAGAGTCAGAGGACAGGAGGATGAAGAGCTGTCCAGAGTCAGAGGACAGGAGGATGGAAAGATGTCCAGAGTCAGAGGACAGGAGGATGAAGAGCTGTCCAGAGTCAGAGGACAGGAGGATGAAGAGCTGTCCAGAGTCAGAGGACAGGAGGATGGAGAGATGTCCAGAGTCAGAGGACAGGAGGATGAAGAGCTGTCCAGAGTCAGAGGACAGGAGGATGAAGAGCTGTCCAGAGTCAGAGGACAGGAGGATGGAGAGATGTCCAGAGTCAAAGGACAGGAGGATGAAGAGCTGTCCAGAGTCAGAGGACAGGAGGATGAAGAGCTGTCCAGAGTCAGAGGACAGGAGGATGGAGAGATGTCCAGAGTCAGAGGACAGGAGGATGAAGAGCTGTCCAGAGTCAGAGGACAGGAGGATGAAGAGCTGTCCAGAGTCAGAGGACAGGAGGATGAAGAGCTATCCAGAGTCAGAGGACAGGAGGATGGAGAGATGTCCAGAGTCAGAGGACAGGAGGATGAAGAGCTGTCCAGAGTCAGAGGACAGGAGGATGAAGAGCTGTCCAGAGTCAGAGGACAGGAGGATGAAGAGCTGTCCAGAGTCAGAGGACAGGAGGATGGAGAGATGTCCAGAGTCAGAGGACAGGAGGATGAAGAGCTGTCCAGAGTCAGAGGACAGGAGGATGAAGAGCTGTCCAGAGTCAGAGGACAGGAGGATGAAGAGCTGTCCAGAGTCAGAGGACAGGAGGATGGAGAGATGTCCAGAGTCAGAGGACAGGAGGATGAAGAGCTGTCCAGAGTCAGAGGACAGGAGGATGAAGAGCTGTCCAGAGTCAGAGGACAGGAGGATGGAGAGATGTCCAGAGTCAGAGGACAGGAGGATGAAGAGCTGTCCAGAGTCAGAGGACAGGAGGATGAAGAGCTGTCCAGAGTCAGAGGACAGGAGGATGGAGAGATGTCCAGAGTCAGAGGACAGGAGGATGAAGAGCTGTCCAGAGTCAGAGGACAGGAGGATGGAGAGCTGTCCAGAGTCAGAGGACAGAAGGATGGAGAGATGTCCAGAGTCAGAGGACAGGAGGATGAAGAGCTGTCCAGAGTCAGAGGACAGGAGGATGAAGAGCTGTCCAGAGTCAGAGGACAGGAGGATGGAGAGATGTCCAGTCAGAGGACAGGAGGATGAGGAGCTGTCAAGTCAGAGGACAGGAGGATGAGGAGCTGTCCAGTCAGAGGACAGGAGGATGAGGAGCTGTCCAGTCAGAGGACAGGAGGATGAGGAGCTGTCCAGTCAGAGGACAGGAGGATGAAGAGCTATCCAGAGTCAGAGGACAGGAGGATGAAGAGCTGTCCAGTCAGAGGACAGGAGGATGAGGAGCTGTCCAGTCAGAGGACAGGAGGATGAAGAGCTGTCCAGTCAGAGGACAGGAGGATGAGGAGCTGTCCAGTCAGAGGACAGGAGGATGAAGAGCTGTCCAGTCAGAGGACAGGAGGATGAGGAGCTGTCCAGTCAGAGGACAGGAGGATGAAGAGCTATCCAGAGTCAGAGGACAGGAGGATGAAGAGCTGTCCAGTCAGAGGACAGGAGGATGAAGAGCTGTCCAGTCAGAGGACAGGAGGATGAGGAGCTGTCCAGTCAGAGGACAGGAGGATGAAGAGCTATCCAGAGTCAGAGGACAGGAGGATGAAGAGCTGTCCAGTCAGAGGACAGGAGGATGAGGAGCTGTCCAGTCAGAGGACAGGAGGATGAAGAGCTGTCCAGTCAGAGGACAGGAGGATGAGGAGCTGTCCAGTCAGAGGACAGGAGGATGAAGAGCTGTCCAGAGTCAGAGGACAGGAGGATGAAGAGCTGTCCAGTCAGAGGACAGGAGGATGAGGAGCTGTCAAGTCAGAGGACAGGAGGATGAGGAGCTGTCCAGTCAGAGGACAGGAGGATGAAGAACTGTCCAGTCAGAGGACAGGAGGATGAGGAGCTGTCCATTCAGAGGACAGGAGGATGAAGAGCTGTCCAGAGTCAGAGGACAGGAGGATGAAGAGCTGTCCAGTCAGAGGACAGGAGGATGAAGAGCTGTCCAGTCAGAGGACAGGAGGATGAGGAGCTGTCCAGTCAGAGGACAGGAGGATGAAGAGCTGTCCAGAGTCAGAGGACAGGAGGATGAAGAGCTGTCCAGTCAGAGGACAGGAGGATGAGGAGCTGTCAAGTCAGAGGACAGGAGGATGAGGAGCTGTCCAGTCAGAGGACAGGAGGATGAAGAGCTGTCCAGTCAGAGGACAGGAGGATGAGGAGCTGTCAAGTCAGAGGACAGGAGGATGAGGAGCTATCCATAGTCAGAGGACAGGAGGATGAAGAGCTATCCAGAGTCAGAGGACAGGAGGATGAGGAGCTGTCCAGAGTCAGAGGACAGGAGGATGGAGAGATGTCCAGAGTCAGAGGACAGGAGGATGGAGAGCTGTCCAGAGTCAGAGGACAGGAGGATGAGGAGGATGAAGACATGTCCAGAGTCAGAGGACAGGAGGATGAAGAGCTGTCCAGAGTCAGAGGACAGGAGGATGAAGAGCTGTCCAGAGTCAGAGGACAGGAAGATGAAGAGCTGTCCAGAGTCAGAGGACAGGAGGATGAGGAGGATGAAGAGCTGTCCAGAGTCAGAGGACAGGAGGATGAAGAGCTGTCCAGAGTCAGAGGACAGGAAGATGAGGAGCTGTCCAGAGTCAGAGGACAGGAGGATGAGGAGCTATCCATAGTCAGAGGACAGGAGGATGGAGAGATGTCCAGAGTCAGAGGACAGGAAGATGAGGAGCTGTCAAGTCAGAGGACAGGAGGATGAGGAGCTATCCATAGTCAGAGGACAGGAGGATGAAGAGCTGTCCAGTCAGAGGACAGGAGGATGAAGAGCTGTCAAGTCAGAGGACAGGAGGATGAGGAGCTGTCAAGTCAGAGGACAGGAGGATGAGGAGCTGTCCAGTCAGAGGACAGGAGGATGAAGAGCTGTCCAGTCAGAGGACAGGAGGATGAAGAGCTGTCAAGTCAGAGGACAGGAGGATGAGGAACTGTCCAGTCAGAGGACAGGAGGATGAAGAGCTGTCAAGTCAGAGGACAGGAGGATGAGGAGCTGTCCAGTCAGAGGACAGGAGGATGAGGAGCTGTCCAGTCAGAGGACAGGAGGATGAAGAGCTGTCCAGAGTCAGAGGACAGGAGGATGAAGAGCTGTCCAGTCAGAGGACAGGAGGATGAGGAGCTGTCAAGTCAGAGGACAGGAGGATGAGGAGCTGTCCAGTCAGAGGACAGGAGGATGAAGAGCTGTCCAGTCAGAGGACAGGAGGATGAGGAGCTGTCCAGTCAGAGGACAGGAGGATGAAGAGCTATCCAGAGTCAGAGGACAGGAGGATGAAGAGCTGTCCAGTCAGAGGACAGGAGGATGAGGAGCTGTCCAGTCAGAGGACAGGAGGATGAAGAGCTGTCCAGTCAGAGGACAGGAGGATGAGGAGCTGTCCAGTCAGAGGACAGGAGGATGAAAAGCTGTCCAGAGTCAGAGGACAGGAGGATGAAGAGCTGTCCAGTCAGAGGACAGGAGGATGAGGAGCTGTCAAGTCAGAGGACAGGAGGATGAGGAGCTGTCCAGTCAGAGGACAGGAGGATGAAGAGCTGTCCAGTCAGAGGACAGGAGGATGAGGAGCTGTCCAGTCAGAGGACAGGAGGATGAAGAGCTGTCCAGAGTCAGAGGACAGGAGGATGAAGAGCTGTCCAGTCAGAGGACAGGAGGATGAAGAGCTGTCCAGTCAGAGGACAGGAGGATGAGGAGCTGTCCAGTCAGAGGACAGGAGGATGAGGAGCTGTCAAGTCAGAGGACAGGAGGATGAGGAGCTATCCATAGTCAGAGGACAGGAGGATGAAGAGCTATCCAGAGTCAGAGGACAGGAGGATGAGGAGCTATCCATAGTCAGAGGACAGGAGGATGAAGAGCTATCCAGAGTCAGAGGACAGGAGGATGAGGAGCTATCCATAGTCAGAGGACAGGAGGATGGAGAGCTGTCCAGAGTCAGAGGACAGGAGGATGGAGAGATGTCCAGAGTCAGAGGACAGGAGGATGGAGAGCTGTCCAGAGTCAGAGGACAGGAGGATGAAGAGATGTCCAGAATCAGAGGACAGGAGGATGAAGAGCTGTCCAGAGTCAGAGGACAGGAGGATGAAGAGCTGTCCAGAGTCAGAGGACAGGAAGATGAAGAGCTGTCCAGAGTCAGAGGACAGGAGGATGAGGAGGATGAAGAGCTGTCCAGAGTCAGAGGACAGGAGGATGAAGAGCTGTCCAGAGTCAGAGGACAGGAAGATGAGGAGCTGTCCATAGTCAGAGGACAGGAGGATGGAGAGATGTCCAGAGTCAGAGGACAGGAGGATGGAAAGCTGTCCAGAGTCAGAGGACAGGAAGATGAGGAGCTGTCAAGTCAGAGGACAGGAGGATGAGGAGCTATCCATAGTCAGAGGACAGGAGGATGAAGAGCTGTCCAGTCAGAGGACAGGAGGATGAAGAGCTGTCAAGTCAGAGGACAGGAGGATGAGGAGCTGTCAAGTCAGAGGACAGGAGGATGAGGAGCTGTCCAGTCAGAGGACAGGAGGATGAAGAGCTGTCCAGTCAGAGGACAGGAGGATGAAGAGCTGTCAAGTCAGAGGACAGGAGGATGAAGAGCTGTCAAGTCAGAGGACAGGAGGATGAGGAGCTGTCAAGTCAGAGGACAGGAGGATGAGGAGCTGTCCAGTCAGAGGACAGGAGGATGAAGAGCTGTCCAGTCAGAGGACAGGAGGATGAGGAGCTGTCCAGTCAGAGGACAGGAGGATGAAGAGCTGTCCAGTCAGAGGACAGGAGGATGAGGAGCTATCCATAGTCAGAGGACAGGAGGATGAAGAGCTGTCCAGTCAGAGGACAGGAGGATGAGGAGCTGTCAAGTCAGAGGACAGGAGGATGAGGAGCTGTCCAGTCAGAGGACAGGAGGATGAAGAGCTGTCCAGTCAGAGGACAGGAGGATGAGGAGCTATCCATAGTCAGAGGACAGGAGGATGAAGAGCTGTCAAGTCAGAGGACAGGAGGATGAAGAGCTGTCAAGTCAGAGGACAGGAGGATGAAGAGCTGTCCAGAGTCAGAGGACAGGAAGATGAAGAGCTGTCAAGTCAGAGGACAGGAGGATGAGGAGCTATCCATAGTCAGAGGACAGGAGGATGAAGAGCTGTCAAGTCAGAGGACAGGAGGATGAAGAGCTGTCCAGTCAGAGGACAGGAGGATGAAGAGCTGTCCAGAGTCAGAGGACAGGAAGATGAGGAGCTGTCAAGTCAGAGGACAGGAGGATGAAGAGCTGTCCAGTCAGAGGACAGGAGGATGAGGATTTCATTTGCAAATGTCATGTGAATTGGGAATGCTGGACTCACGAGGACCAAGTGGAGTCAACGGCAGCAGGAGTGGAGCGTCCGTCCTCAGTGGGTCGTCCTTGTCCTTCTCCAACAACAACGTTGTCATGACAAAACCTGCATCATAGAAACGCACTGGAACCGGTCTGGATCAGTTCATTTGTATGAAGAAACCCTTCCTGATCTTCCATGTGTGAGCGGGCTGCAGATGCTACAGAGGTTAGCACCACACCACGCTGACGGCGGGCAGCGCCGGTGTCCGTCCTCCTTAAAGCTTGTTCCACATGTTCTAGGTGACTCTAGCGTGTGTGCTGACGTATCCAGGGTGCTCACCTGTGCTGGGATGGGCTTCTGTGACCCTCAGGGGGGTTAAGCCAGGTTAAAAACAGGAAAAAAGGGCTCTGAGGAGGACTGACAGCTAGCTTCATTGGTATTTTATATGTGGGATCTACGGCATGGATCATTCAGACCTGCAGAAGCGTCTCAATGTCACAAGTTCAGTCACCTTGATTGAAAAAACTCCCATCATGCTTCACTTTCACCTGAAGGAGGATTCAAGTCTGCACAGGAAGAAGTGCCAGACGTTTGCACAAAGCTCTTTAATATCAGATGAGCAGACGTGTTAGAAACATAAACAGTTAGTGCGTTACATTTCTTCTGAGCCCCCATGATGCACTCTGTCCCAACCCCTCACCGCTCCTCAGAAACGCCAAACACAAGCCAAAGATACTCGAGTAAGGATGGTGCTTTCAAAGAGTCTGACATGAGGTCAGCACCACTACGTCATGCATGGCAGAGTCATGAAGCACGGCCTGGATCCAAACGGGAACATGGGACGGACATGTTAACGTACATACAGAACACGGCGTTAGTCCGTAAGACCCAAACTGTCCTGTTCGTGGTTTTAGAACCGCTCTGACATCGCGTGTGGTCCTGAAAGGACAACAGGAAGTGGAAAACAGTCCAGAACAAAATGAGAATCCTTAAAGACGAACGGCGAAGCGTTTGCATTTGTGGCGGTTGGATGAAACCTCTGGAACAGGTGATGCCTCACCTGCAGGTCATCCACCTGTTCAGACTCTGGAGCCACGCCGCCGGCGGTTCTCCTCTACCCGTCTTGTTGGTCTGGCTGGGATGGAGTCGCCTTCCTCTCTCTCTGTTCCAGAAGGACGCATCGACATGGGAGGGGCTGCTGCAGGCTTTGGCCTCAGCCCCCCCAGGTGAGTAAAAGCTGCGGATGCGTCCGGACACGGCTTCTTGTGAAAACGAATCCGGCAGGCGGGTGAAGAACAGGACAAAGATCCGGTTCTCCAAGGTGGGGGCGGATGCAGATACCTGTGGGAGGAGCTTAAACGGGCCATGCAAACGCAGCTCCCCCCCTCTGCGAGGCTGTCGGTCATACATTCAAACCACACTGCAAATAAAAAGCTGCAGGTGCTGCCCCCCCAGGCATGAGCAGCCCCTGAGACCGGAGCCTGTGGGCTCACAGCTGGGGGGTGGAGGGGTCCGGGCAGCACATTTGCAGGGTTCTGGAGGCGTTTCCGTCTAGAAGAGGCGCGCCGCCTTCTTCAGGTCGTTCTTCTTCCACAGAGCCAGACGGTCGAACTGCTCCAGCGTCATGCCGAACACCTGCAGGAAGTCCTCAGGCGACAGGTGTCTCTGCAAGCAGAACACACGGAGAACACGCCTGAACTCTCACCGGATCCACACGCTGCATGACTCTTCACGTGAAGAAGTTCTGTCTACGAAGATCTGACTGGGTTGGGTTAGTCTCTACATGATCCAACTAACCAGGTAAACCCGGTTAAGGTCACCGAGTCGGCCGTGTTTGTCCCGTCAACCATCCATCCATCATCGATTCCCTTTCTGGGTCACGGGGCTGCTGGAGCCTATCCCAGCCACAGGTGAGCAAAGGCAGGGGACACCCTGAACAGGTCGCAGCAGTCGATGGTGATTTGTCTGAGTCATCGTATCTATGGCAACGACTGTCACCAAACAGGAGTGACCTTATTGTGAGTCCCCGCCTCTTTCCACGCCTCTACCTCTTGAACGCGGCGTTTCCATTGACTATGACATTGAGCAAACTGGATTTGGGATACTAAATTTGCCTCATGGAAACACGTCAATTAAAAAAAAAAGGTTATTGACGTAAATTAATAAAAAAGGTTATTGCATTGGAGGAGGTGGTTTTTGGGGCGGATCAAAATGGACGGATTTCTGAAAACTACAACAGAACGACTTTTCTCTTAATTATATGAGACACGTGATCAACAACTCGTCACAGGTAGACAGTTTGCATCCATTTTATCAACCCGCACTGAGTTGCTGGAGCCCGTCCTGGCTACTGTGGGTGACGGAGGGATTCAGCCTGCGGTCGCTAAACCGGATCCCGGCATTGCAGCTCGCCACGCCCGGCGCTGGAGCCCGTTTGCTTGTCATGTCGATGTTTTGGGGAGAAACTGAATAATCTCATGAAGCTGATGACCGACGCTTCTGTAGAACTTTTTCAAATAAATAAATCTGATCTTTAAACATCCTCTGTATCTTCCATACATTGTCATGAGACACTCAGACAGAAATGTGAAAGTCTCTGCTGTCAATCAAAGTATTGCTCACATCCATGTTTTTAAATGACTTATGTCCTGAGTTGGTTTGTGTTTTTCTCATATTTAGGTTATGATGGAAACAGTGAATTGGTGTTTTTACGATAAAGTTTTGTACATTTGCGTCATGGAAACACCGACTGCATCCAGCTTTCTCTGTCTACTGAGAGAATTCTACAAACCGTTGAGACAGAACCACATTTGAATCTGCAAACAGTCATTTTATATTTGTTAACCTTCGTTCTTATGTTATAGTTTAAATCCTGGTTTATCTGTGTTGAACCCCGGAAACACGGGAAAATCTTTCTCTACGCTTTAAAAGAATTTGACAAGAAGAAGGAAAAGGATGAAGTCTGCTGCCATTGGCTCTCCAAAATCTGTCAATCAAACGCCCTGCCGTTCCCCGTCAGACCCAGATGCTTTACGGTCTATGCTCTTTACCCAAACCCCAGTGAGTCAGCTGGCGGTGGAGGGTGGGGCTCACCTCCAGGCGGGTGCGGTCTACGTCTCTGGGAAGCTTGACCTTCACCCTGTGTGTCACCGCCAGCACTTCATAGGGGTAGACCTGCACCGCAAAGAAGGAGCTGATGCTGTCAGAGACCCCGGCCACGGCTGTCCAGGAGGTTAAAGGTCATTTGCTGGGTCTTACCTTATATTCTGAGGAAAAACACAAAAAACAAACAGAATCAGTTTGCTTTTATGTCAAATGCAGACATGACAGCATCATTGGACATTATGGACAACCTCTCCCCTAAAAGCAAAAGTCAGGAAGTTTGAAAGCTCCATTCTGTTCTGGCTGAAGGACTGTCCACTCTCTCCTGATGTTTCCAAACACGCAGCAGCAGTCGTGCAGCTACAAGTGACCTTAGCTCTGGACACTGGTCTGCCTCCAAGCAGCATCTCATTCTGCATCAGATCAGAAAGAGATGCAGCACAACACTCATGCAAACTGAGGGACAGAGCACTGCATTCTGGGAGTGTTCTTTCCACAGCTGAAAACTGGTCATCAGTCTCTCTAGTATTTAATACTTGCTGCTACAGTCTAAAGCTCTTTTTGTGGAAAGATATCGTTCCTGGATCTTTGGAGTTTCAGTTTTCCGTCACAGAAATGCTGATGCCATTTATTCTCTTTGTGCACCAGAACCACACCTACATGTGGAACTGGGTCTGCTTGTTGGGTCTGCAACAGAGTCCCGATGAGCTTCTCTCCTTTCCAGCAGAAGCAGAGGAAGCAGAGGTGTTGGTGCTCCGTTGGTGCCCTGGTCTGTGCCCATCCCACACCAGCACCCGGACCTCCAGCAGCTGAGCGAGCGGGTCAGAGCTGTCTGTCATGATCTGGAGCCTCAGTATTCAGGACCGATAGCTCCTCCCACTCTTTGGCGGTTGCTTGTTCCAGCGTTTGTTCCTGACCCCCTTTCTGTCCCTGGTTAGGAGTTAGTCTGTCTCCTTGGTGTTCTGCAGTTTTGGCCTTTGGATTCCAGATGTTGGACTTGTTGACTGGATCCCTCCTCGTTCCTTGACGCCTCCAGAGCGCTCCTTCTCCGGTAGATGAGAAGCTTCAGCGTAAGAAGAACCTGGATTCTCTTTTCTTTGGAGCTGGACACATTAACACTGTTCTTTTCTGATGCTACAGTGAACTCTTGGAGATCTCCAAATAAACTCAGAGATCTACTCCTGTTTTTAGCTCGTTCTACTGGGAACACTGAAGACAGATTTACTGTTTCAAGAGGGGGGGGTGACTCTTCTAACCCCCTGTTGTAACATCTGTCCATCACACGAGGCCTTCAGCTCTGATCTGTTTGCTCAGCCGCTGGACGGGACGAGTCCAAAAGAATCTGGTTTCTGATGAACTGCTGTGACGTGTCCTAGTCCTAACAGCTTTAAAGCCTGAAGTAACAGCTAAATAGCACTACGTACGGTTTTAGCCTAATACTGAACAGCTTTAAGCTTTTACAAACTTAAAAACAAATTCAGATTTCTTTTTAGAAAAGCTGAAACCCAAAGGTCCACCTTCTGTTGGTGCTGGAGGCAAAGCAAGACCAGCCAAATGTTTCCGTTCTGAAGAAACCTTTCAGGCTTCCACATTTACTCCCTGTTAAAACGTTCTACCTCCTACCATGAAGAAACTCATCTACATGATTGATTCCAAGAACCTTTTTGTCATTTGATTCTCTATACTATTCATGACAACATTCATGGGGGTGTGGTTTGTTTTGAATGCCACATGGGCGGAGCTACAGGTAGACTCAGCATAACCTGGGTTTAGTCTTTCCCACCTAAAATAACATTTCGATTTTAAGACAACAGTCAAATGAGCTTTTCAGACAATAATTCATGGAATGGATTTTCCGCTGGTACATTTCTGAAAGGACATATCTATAATGATACGGGGAGTGACACCTTTGGAAAGCATTTGAAAGACTTAGCGTTCAGCAGAAAAGGGTTTAAGATTGAAGCAATAATGCCAGAGAAGCAGAACACACCAATTTAACAGCTGCTGGTAATTTCTCACCTCTCATTCCTCCCCAGCTCTGGGAGTCCAGGTTATCTTCCACCATATCAGCAGCCTAAGGCGACAGACACAGTGACTGTTAGACCATCACTAAGCTGTTGTTTTAAGGAGTTAGTGCACTGGCATTTCTCAAGTTTAGTACTTTTGTCTTGTTTAAAGGTTCATTGAAGACCCTCGGCATGTATAGTCATGTAGCATGGCTATATGGCAGCATTTTGGTGAGGTCATCCAATTGTGATACTTTAAAACTAGAAGGGTCAAGCAAACCAAGTCAGCTTACAGAGAGTCTCTGGGTCCATATCAGGTTTGGGACTGAGTAAATGTTTAGACAGACTCACAGAGCAATCACTGAGTAACCCCTCCCTGCTCGCGTTCCAAACAGGAAGTACCTGCTGGTCCCAAGAAGCCAAAATCTCATCGACTTCTATTGAGACACAAACAGCTGTTACTCAGTCCCTCTGTTGTTCTGAAGAACCGTTTTGGATCTGATCCCTCAGTTTAACATCTTCTTGATAATCCTCATTTTTTTCATGATATTTTAGCTGTAGTTCAAGTTAAAAACTGACCAATCAGACGCCTCAACAAAAGTAGTTGGCTTCGCATCGAACCAGATTCTCCTGAGCCCGCTTCCAGTGGAAGGGGTGTGGCCTTCTAACATGCCCACTGCTGATTGGAGAGAGTGGTTGCCACAGAAATGTAGACGGACCAATCACGGTTTACTGAGGACATCTGGCTCCAACGTGTTAACAGACATATCGTGGAAAAATGGCAACGATTGGACTTCATTTGGTCTGAACCGGAAGCTATTTTCTATGTTTGATGTCACACGCGATCCATCCAGTTATGTCAAACAGTCAATGAACATGCCTGACATGTACAAGAGTTTACATGTCAGAAAACGTTTCCATGATCCTTTGTGTCACGATAAGCAGGTTTGGTGCCACCATGATGTCATCATATTGGCGCAGAATCAATCAATCCCATTCAAATCTATTGTTTGCAGCTTCTTTTGGAAATACTGTGAGTTTCTGTGCACGTTTAGAGAGTTAAATTTGGGTTAAAATGGGGAGATAAGGCAATATTAAAATGTCTCAGACCATAATGGCTCCATTATGAGCCTCAGCTCCTATGTACCTAATGTATGAAACAGGGCATGTTTGAGAGATCACTCCTGTAGACATGACATGTTCATGTTCAGCTTAGACGCATGCTTAAGAACGCCACTTCTCACACGGATCGGGTCTTTGCCTTTGCCGGATTTATCTGACCAAACATTTGCCAAACTTACTGTCACCACACCGTCTAAGTTAGGAAAACCAAACCTGATGACTTTTTAAGGAGCAGAGTCTCAGGCCCCGTAGGAGTTAGATTAGGAGACGGTCCCTCTGCTCCATGTTTGTGATGTCATACAACAGCACCACTTTAATAAGGTGAAAGGTCAAGCTAATCATTTTGTTTGGTCAGGTCACATGCAGAGAGTCTGTCTGTCCATTCTGGTGACTGAAGGTTAAAAGCTTGGAATCAAAAAACCTGCATGTATTGTGTTTCAAGTAACATGTAAAATCTAACATGTAACATGTATCATGTAATGTGTAAAGTGTATCGTGTAACATGTATCATGTAATGTGTAAAGTGTATCGTGTAACATGTATCATGTAATGTGTAAAATCTAACATGTAATGGGTATCATGTAATGTGTAAAATCTAACATGTAACGTGTATCATGTAATTGTGTAACATGTAACATGTATCATGTAATGTGTAAAGTGTATCGTGTAACATGTATCATGTAATGTGTAAAGTGTATCGTGTAACATGTATCATGTAATTGTGTAACATGTATCATGTAATTGTGTAACATGTATCATGTAATGTGTAAAGTGTATCGTGTAACATGTATAATGTAATTGTGTAACATGTAATGTGTAAAGTGTATCGTGTAACATGTATCATGTAATTGTGTAACATGTAACATGTATCATGTAATTGTGTAACATGTAACATGTATCATGTAATGTGTAAAGTGTATCGTGTAACATGTATCATGTAATGTGTAAAATCTAACATGTAATGGGTATCATGTAATGTGTAAAATCTAACATGTAACGTGTATCATGTAATTGTGTAACATGTAACATGTATCATGTAATGTGTAAAGTGTATCGTGTAACATGTATCATGTAATGTGTAAAGTGTATCGTGTAACATGTATCATGTAATTGTGTAACATGTATCATGTAATTGTGTAACATGTATCATGTAATGTGTAAAGTGTATCGTGTAACATGTATAATGTAATTGTGTAACATGTAACATGTAATGTGTAAAGTGTATTGTGTAACATGTATCATGTAATTGTGTAACATGTAACATGTATCATGTAATTGTGTAACATGTAACATGTATCATTTAATGTGTAAAGTGTATCGTGTAACATGTATCATGTAATTGTGTAACATGTAACATGTATCATGTAATGTGTAAAGTGTATCGTGTAACATGTATCATGTAATTGTGTAACATGTAACATGTATCATGTAATTGTGTAACATGTAACATGTATCATGTAATGTGTAAAGTGTATCGTGTAACATGTATCATGTAATTGTGTAACATGTAACATGTATCATGTAATTGTGTAACATGTAACATGTATCATGTAATGTGTAAAGTGTATCGTGTAACATGTACCTTGTAACGCATATCATGTATGGTGTATCATGTAACATATTGATATGTAACATGTATGACAATGAGCCTAACATACGTAGCTGACATAATGAGTGAACGTATAAAGCACATTGGAACATGACTACACTCTGGCTCCGCCCTCACCTTGTAGATGCCGTTCCTTCCATAACCCGGTAAAGATGCGGACTTATTGTGGGAAAAGTCTACAGAGACACAGAAATCCACCTCCATGTTACGGCTGGTCATTATTTCAACGTCCGGTTCTGAGTGAATCCTTACTGGGCTGGGGTATGTCACTGGGGAGACTGCAGGTGGATTTGCACGGGTCAGGGTCCTCATGACCCGTGGAACCATCAGTCTCACCCTTCAAGATCATCCAGCTTGTCCTCTACAGAAAGAGAGAGAGAGAGAAGCACAAACGAGGGCAGTGAATGGATAGATGTGATGGATGATGGCAAGGAATGCATTTCATAACAGATGAAGAGTATTTGGGAACATTTAGAAAGTGTTACATAAAAAGGTGCACTCAGACTGTGCAAAGACCCACCTTGCCATCCTCACCGTCCTGCCAGGATGTTCTAGAAGCTGTAAAAGAGTCAAATGTTACAGGATGTCACTGACAACAAGCTGGGGCCCTGCCTCTTAGCCTAAACCTGAGTTTACCATCAGACCATGGTCAGCTGCAGAGAGCATGTCTGCATGGTGGCCAAAACCAAGCAGAGGAACTTTAGATTTGAGTTCAAATTAAATATGCATGGAACAGAAAGTGACTTTTCCGGCTTAACCTCCTTTCTTCAGGGCTTGATTTTTGCCTTTTGATGGCGCTCTTCCTTTACTGACACATAAGGGTTAGTTAGTTGGGTAATTATGCTCTGTGCAGCTGATATTCTTGTCTTTTTTGCTAAAAAGTAGGGTTTTCTTGTGTGTTACAATATCTAAAGCCTCCTCTGATTCCTACCTTCTGTGCATTTTAAATGCTAATCCCAACAAAAATCTCACATATCAGACGAAACTCAAAGGAAACAAGAAAGAAATTCAAACCCCATGAGGGAAAAAAGTGACGGATAAACAACAGAGTGTGATGAACCCAACCATTCACCAAGTGCACAATCTCAACATCCTCTGGGAACCAAAGAAGAGCTGGTGAGATGAATGCAGACATGCATGGACCGTGATTCTACAGGGTTCTCACAGACGAGACCAAGCAGACATGCGTGATGGTTCCTCCAGACCCATTCACCCCTGCAATGTGAGGCCTGCTGTGGTTCCTCCTGATGCATGGAGGTGTCACTCATCCAGGTATTCGTCAACGTAAGCACTGGGACAGCTGGAGCTCAGCGGATTCCCAATCTGTTAGCTGGGTTCCCATTCCAAGCTTCCCAATGATGGGACCTTGTGACTTTGCCCTGAAAACCTCCAGGTGACGGCTGAGTGCTCATGAGCGAGGTCCAGAGGTCGACTTTAACTTCAGTGAGCTTCATCTCACCATACTCATCCAATTGACATTCCTTCCTGTTTGTTTTAGTTCAAACGCATTTTACCATTTCTATTTGCATTACTTCACTTCTCAGAATGAATGGGAGCCACACTTTGGAAATAGATAGAGTAGAACTGTTAATGAGTTTAGGGAATGCTAGTTGTCACAGGTTCTCCACTTAGGTCACATTTTAGCTACAATGGTCCAACTGTGAGTTCAAACCCACAACCTCCCAGCGTGAGGCAAACTAAACTTTGCCCCCCCCTCCAGCTTGATGTCTTTTAGTTTGAGTCTTCTGCTTATTGTTCCATCAAACTTACATTGAAAACATCCCAACTTTCCTTCTTTTATTGGCCGAGTTAAGTCAAGGTCAGTGCCAGACTGATGCAGGTAATCACAAGGACTTATATTTAAAATTCCTCTTACCAACTGAAATAAAGTAAAAATAAAAAGTTTCCTGAGGGTTTTGTCTTAATGAAATGGAAAGACTGACCAACCGAATGAACACAAGTGATCGGTGGCCAATACACTGATGAATGTGTGGATCCATCACAGGCCTTAAAAAATAAACTCAATCGTATATAAATATACCTATTTTTGTTCCCCCCACCATAATTTACAAATATAGTCTTTAAAATCAGACAATGTGATTTTCTGGATTTTTTCCTCAGTTTGTCTCTCATAGTTGATCAAAATCACAAGCCTCCTTCATCTTTTTAGGTGGGAGAACAATTGGTGGCTGACCGAATAAACTAAATTAAACGCCCCCCTCCCCCTCCGTGGTGGTTTCTCCCCCAAGCTGGGGTCCTCTACCAGAGGCCTGGGAGCTTGAGGGTCCTGCAGTATCTTAGCTGTTCCTGTTCTTTTCTGGACTGAGAGGTCTGAGGTCTCTCCAGGTATCTGATGTAGCCGATCCCTGGTAATTGGAGCACTCTGTGCTTTGAGTTTAGTAGATGATTAGTCGCTGAAACCCAGTTTCAAACATTCATGTCCTGCAGAATTTAGGCAGATTTCACCAGAGTTTTCTACATTTCTGAAATCCTGTTTTTGTGGGTTTTCTCAGCTGGAATTAGGTAACGACGTGAGGGGGGCGTCCTCTAGGTGCCAATCGTTTGAAAATAATATTTATGCTTTGTGCCCGGCTGGATTTTATGACAACAAGCCTTCCGTACTTTGGAAAAGAGCTGTGAAAGAAAAAAGCCTGGAGAAGATTCACCAGATTTGGACCACTTTGACATTTCCCACCGAGCCTCTTCCAAGTGCAGGTTCATGCACTGGTATCAGGTAGCAACAGACACCGAATGCTAAAAGTGCACGTTTGGCATGTTGTTGAACGTGCATCACATGCCCGGTGTGTGTGTGGCATCAGAGCTCATTCTGAGAGCCAACAGATATAGTCTTCATATTTATATTATATTTTGTAAATCATTTCTATCTCTTTGAATTCCAAATGTTTTCCTGACCTCACACCAAGTCTAGGCATGTGAACCGAGTCTGTGGGACGAGTGCAGGCCTCCAGAGGATAGAGGGAGAGCTGAGACAGAACAAGGAAAGTGAGGAGAGACATGCAACATAGCGTTCCCAGACAAAACCAGAGAAAGAGTGTTAAAGAGGCAGACTGTACCATGCTGTTTGTAGATGGGGGGTTTTCTATAGATATTATCTTTGACCATTGTTTCTGAAGATGGGAACAGAGGAGAAGAAAGGAAATGGAAGAAGCCAAAATGGGCAGGGAAGAGAAGGACGGAGAGAGAATGGAGAAAAAGAGGCATGAGTTAGCAGTTTTTTAAGGGATGCCATAGTTTAGAGCAGCGGTCCCCAACCCCTGCGCTGCGGACCGGTACCGGTCTACGGGTCACTTAGTACCGGGCCGCACAGAAAGAATAAATAACTTACATGACTTCTGTTTTATTTATTTTGGTTATCTGAAAGATGTTTTCTTTTGAAAAATTGCCCGATTCTCTGTTCCATCCGTCTGTGTCGGTCTTGACGCAGGCCGAGGCGCTCGTCTCAGTCACGTGATAGGATACCGCTAAAATAAACCCAGGAACTAGCAAAATGAAGAAAAACAAACGTGGAAAGTTTCGCTGCCAAGGGGAAAAGGCCCAGCAGGAGACGGAAGAGGAGCCTTTCCCTCCCAAAAAAAAGATCCCTACATTTAACAGACAGTTCTTCGTTTAGCACCATGGGTGTGGGAAGGGGAGAGGAGGACGACCCCTGTGCCATGTACGATGACATGACTGTCTAGATAAAAGCTTAGGATGGGCCTCAGGTTTGTGTTCCTCTTTCGTCGTAGTGTTGCTACAATAATTGTCGTCCACATCTCAAAGGCCGGTGCGTGAAAACTTTGAATGACATCATAACGGTCCGCGGCGTCAAAAAGGTTGGGGACCACTGGTTTAGAGGATGCATTTGTAGCTTAATTCAACATGATATTTGTAGGCTTATTTCCACTGAGCTGCACAGTTCAGAGACAAATTCCGGTTTTGTGTGGATTTGTGCCTGGATTATGTGGAATCATTCCCATGGCCCGGCTAAATTAGAACAGAGGAAAACATTTAGGTGTTTGTCATCTTCATTATCCTGACCTAAATCCAGTGTAGCTCGTGCTTTGGGCTTCCACGTTAACTAAGCACTGGTGTAGGTTCTCCATCCAGAGGGTTCCAAAGCACGGGACAGAACACGTCAATGACAGCGGAGGCTCCAGAAGCCCAGACCTTTGTCCTGACGTGAACTGGACCGCTCAGTGGAAACATGGCTGCAATCACTTCAGACCGGTAAGGTCTATAGTGGCTCCCATGCACCGAGTCAACCGATTCAGCAGTCTGCATTGAGGAGCTGTGCCAGCTCTTCTGGTGCAGAAAAAAACCAATGAGGCTGAAAGAAAAGCATCAGAGGGAGGCGGCGGCAGAGTCTGAAATGACATGGTTGGTGTTTTAACAAATCCTTTATCCTGTAGTGTCACCGAGACAATCAAATCCGTCTTTGTGTCAGCGGAGTCGCAAAGACAGACGCCGCGTAACAATAGTTACATTTGAATGTAAAAAACACAATGGACAAAACAACAACACACGTGCCATCTTTGCCTTGTTTTAGTGTCTATCAGCATCTGAATCGTTCATTCCAGGGGCTGAGATGCTCTCAGGCTTTAACCTACCGCCAACTAAAACCACTACAGACTCCGCCTCTGACGCCGTCTCAGGGGAAACATCATTTGGCCTCACTCGGGTTTTCTTGGAGCATGAGAAAGTAGGAAACCATGAGAGTATGTCTATATAGATTACTAAACATATCCTGGAATGCTTTTAGGTCCAAACTTAAAAATGCTTTCATATCAGTTGACCTCCAGAATGATGCCAAGTAGCAGCAGGCAGAAAGTCCACCACTGCAGTTAGAGAGGAAGAGGAGGATGAGGCGGGTCCTAAATGTTTAACCTAAATGTCAGAAGTTAAACCCACAGTAATCACAATTTTGGAAAAGTATATTCATCTTTTGTTTTCAAAGCTGAACATTAATTCTAACCGGGCAAAGTTGTGAGAAGAAAACAACAGAAAAGAAAAACCATGACCTACCTGGTATGTGAAAATGGCGAGGAGCAGCCACGTATGTGGAAGCTGATGAAGGAGATTTTCCATCCGAGTACGTGGACAGACTGGGAGTACTCCGACCACTTTCACTTCCTCCAATGGCAGACAGAAGCATTCGGTACGAAAAGCAAAGAAGACAGAGAACACAGGGAGCCAAAGGGGGCAGTTAATGTTATGGCCGGCTCCATCAAAGCAAATGTATCATGTCAATCATTTCCTGTGGCGCTAAGCCCCAAAATGGGACTGTAGAGACCCCATCTTTTTGGTCCACGTCTAGTTCAATTCTGCCAAATGTCCAGATAAAAACTTGGTGTTCAAATCATTACGTCCCAAAATGTCACCAAAAGTTTACTTAGCAAAACATTTCCAACACTTTTGGAAAAGTCACACAGATTAAGAATAGATACAAACATCTCAGTGTGATGAAGGAAATAAATTTAGAGGCCAGTTAAGCTAAACTGCCTTGAGACAACCCCCCCCCCCCCCTCTGCCCCCTCCCCTCCCTGTTACAAACTGATACTAAGATACTTTCAGTCCTGCATCAGAACACCATCTTCACCAAGGACTGCCATCACCGACTCATCCACTTACTGTTCTTAGCTCTGTTGGCACTTTAACCATCTCATTGCTCTTTGCAGTGTTCAGATTACTGTTATTCTTCTTATTATTGCTGTCATTTTATCTATTTTATTGTATCTATTATTGCATAAGCTGCTTGCACTGTGGGGGGAGAGGAAAGTCATTTCATCTGTGCTGTATGTCATGTGTCTGCAGCATATTTGACAATAAAGAGAATTTATTAGCACAACAATATTTTGACCTCTGAAGACGTGACGTCCTCCTGCATGGACATCACATTATGGGCTTTATTACCACAGTAATTAATTCAGCTTAACTGGAGCTCTGTCAAAGTGAAATAACAAAAGCTTATCCAACAAGAGCTTGGGTCTTAGGAGGTTAAATTTGCCCCTAAGATCTCAGTGTCAAAGTTTTAGGGCAAACATTTTCCCTCTAGAGCCCCAAATCTGAGACAAGCTTTACGCAGCTCACCAACACATGGCCATCTTAGACTGTTTTAGACTGTTTATTTAATCTAAATGGGGGAAATGCACAAAAGAACATGAATCATGTGAGACGTGAAAAGATGAACTCTGCCAGGCGACAGTGAATTTGGCTCATTTCCGGGCGGCAGTTTAGCTCAGGCTAAACCAACAACCGTCCAACAACCAAAGGGTCGGCGGATTGATCCCCGCCCTCCCCAGCGGGGACTAGCGCGGCTAGTCTGCAGCTCACCGCTCCCCCCAAGTAGTTTTCCACCTGGAGTCCCTGGGAAAGTAAGTCCAAGTAGAAGCAAAATATTAAAAATGGTTGAAATTCAACAGAGCTGGAAAGTCCTCTTCCAAAAGTCATCAGTGCCCCCAAAATTCCTCAAAACCTTTTTCCCACTCAGTTTCCCAAACCATTTTCTCTGGCAAAAGCTGTAAAGTGGAGCCCATCTAAATGATGGGGGGGCGGTGAGCTGCGGATTGGCCACGCTCGGGGGGCCAGAGCGGGATTTGATCCACCGACCCCTATGTTGTTGAACTACCTGCTCTACCGCCTGAGCTAAACTGCCACCCAACACAATCCCACGCTCTTGTCCCACTTAACCTTGGCTCAGGAAGCCTTCTAGAGCAGGTCCTAAACATTACAGAGAGAAACAACATCTCGCTGACGGTCAACAAAAACACACACATCGTCAGCATATGCAGAAACCACAGCAGGCAGTGTGTGAGGCCACACCAGCAGCACAAATCCCATCATCTGAGAACGCAACCTTTGAAGAAGTGGTTCAATTGGAGGGTGTAAAGCTGCCCAGAAAGAGGACATCCCTGTCTTATTCCCCTCCAAACGTTTGCAGGACCTCAGCCCTCCATCCACTTTCACCAAGCAAAGGCAACTCTATGCAGAAGAGCCAACACTGAAATAAAAAGAACATAAATAAGAACTAGATTTATAGCATTACCTGCAATAATGCAAGTGTGAATGCTGTAAGCTGTTAATGCTAAAGTAGTTGAAGAAGTTGAAGTTTGCTTAAGAAAAATGTTCAATAAATAGCTAAAAATGTTTACTTTAAAAGCTAAAGCAATTGGCTTAGAGATAAGTCCAAGTGCTAAGATATCGTATATAATTGAAGAAAAGCCTTTGTTAGCTAAAGGAGCTAGCATAATGAAAATACAAAGGTTCAATGCCAAAAATAGCACAGAAAAACTAAGAATTTCTAAATTAGCTAAAACAGTTAGCATTTTGCTCTTTTGTAGAGTTTTCAGTTGAATTTGGGGGATTTGAAGGTTCTGCAGGTCAATTTCAATGGATTCTCATGGAGAAAAGAACTAGAAAGGTCTTCTTCCAGAGCAGACATGACCCTCTAACCTGGAACTGCTGAATGACTGGTGCACTGCTGGCAGAAAACCCACATTTGTGCTTTACCCACCTCCCACCAATGGCTAAATGAACCCAAATCTGACCTTTTAAAGCTCTGAAGTTCCCAAAAAAACTCACATTTCTCACAAGACCTCGGCTTGGAGAAGTCCTCTTGGGGGAAGATCCACGATGTAGATCTACGCTCATCATACGATGATGACTGAGGACAATAAGTGGAACGTCCTGACATCCTAAAGCTACTGGTAAGGTCAAAGCTAGCTAAGCCCCCAGCACTCAAGACCCCACCCACAAATATAACCCACACATTCCGTCTGCTCAGGGGATTATGGAGCCTCCAAACGTCAACCAAAGAAGAGGCAATGACAGGAAAAGAGGAAATGAGGTCCTGAACCCAACCTGTCCAGAGGAGAATCCAATGTGCGGTTCCAGTCCCCCCATCACAATGACACCCCCAGGATCAGGGTTTTTCTGAACAAATCCCCTAAAGAGAGAAGGAAGGGGTCCTGTGTGCAGCCTCTGCAGGCACAGAGAGGACGATTAGGCCACTGCTGAAACCTCACCAGCAGATGAAACGTTCACAGTCAAGAACCGCCACCCCAGCAGAAACACTACAGCCATGAGAAAAAGAAGCCTGGCCGCTCCACCACAGCGCCCAGTCTGCCTCAGTAGCTCCAACACTGCAGGAGTAAAAGTCTGGAAGAGTCGTGCTCTTTGTCTCTCCCACCAATAATATCCAAAGAACTCCAATAATCTTCCAGATAATGGACGGGAAGGAGGAAAAGAGGAAACCATGACAGGAAGCAGGTCCTCCACACACTCACTCTTCCATCTGGTTTCACACAGTGGTCACACGTTTCTTCAGCCCAAACCGTTTTTTCTCACCGAGCAAATTCAAATTCCGTCAAGTTAATGAGGTGGATCCAGGAAATAATCAGCTCTTTCAACCCCTCTATGCCCGTCTCGTGCAGGGAGGGGCGCGCTTACGCCCAGCTGCCCACACTCAAAACCCTTTAAACTCGCGTTTTAGACCAAAGACCAGAGTCTGTGACGGACAGCTCAGGAACCTGAACCGCCATGTTTCAGGTTCTCACTTTGGCGCCCCAAACCATCAGTTCAGAAACTGGTTTCCTGAAGCCCTGCGGCCCCCGCTCCAGCCCTTCACCAGGCATGAACGGGGGACCCCCTGAAACACTGACACGCCTCAACGGCAGGTACTCCCCCCACAGCATGACCGACCAAACCCCCACAGCCAGGAGGACAGTTTCCACAGAAATCTGCAGGTTGGCCTGGACCCCGACCCCATGGCGCCCCGCCATGCCAGCGAGGAACCGACACACACCACCCAAAACCCACTAAAATAAGTCAACAACTCCAGAAAAAACAACAAAAGAACCACAAAAGACAAACTGTCCCAGACTGTCTCTGCACCGCCGCCAACCGCCGCATGCAGCACGAATGAAAGAAAGAGAAGAAGAAAAAGGAGGATAAGGGTCAATGCAAAAACAACGCAGGCCTTTCTGTGTGGTTGTGCGTGTAGTCACATGTGTGTAGCTTCTTTCCATCGTTGCGATTACAATACGGTCCTCTGGACCCTGAATGTGAGCTGGGGCTCTACCTAAACAAGACTTTCCAACAACTGGCAAATTTGTGTTGAATTTGCTGATAATGTCAGAAACATTTTTGGTTGAAATCAGATTTTTGCTGCATTTACTGTTTTTATTCTTTTTATTCTGATTGCAAACATCGCCTTCATATGACAACGAAATCCTCCTCAAACAGACATCTTTGAGTTATCAGAATGAAGAAGAAAAAACTGTGGAACAACATGGAAAATCCTCCCATTTCACACTGAGGTGCAGTTATTTATGGTAAAGTTCACAGGAAGTGCTCGCCAACAATCATCAACCTGCCACCTTTATGACCTTCAAAAATCCACCTCAACACAAATGTTCATCTGACACACAAGGGATTGTGCGGGAAGACAGCAACACAATATATTCGATTTCTACGACAGGCACACAACTGCAATGTGACAAGAACGAAACAAGAACCAGTGTAGTGGGAAAAGTGTCACAGGGTTGGACTCAGGTCCACATCCAGTTAATCCATGCACCACGACACCACAGACACAAGGACACAAAGCAAGCAGGACGGGCAAAAACGGAGCCGATCATACTAGAAAAAGCACAGATGACAACATGCTAGATCGCCAACCATTCCACCCATAAGACAAAGACTACTATTTTTACCATTGGGAGGAGGTAAACTGAGATGTAGGGATGTCCTAGGTTTAGGGTCAGGTAGGGGGTCCTGTGTGAGCCCTAAAAGGGTCAAGCAATGTGTAGAAGATCAATCAGGGTGAGCTGGTTGGACACATTTCAGCAGGTTAACAGAGCCAGAGGGGAGTGTTTACAGACGTTGATTTGGTTGATGCCCATCCTGAGACCGGCAATATGGTCAATGTCATTGGTAACTTTACTCTTTTCAAATCAACCTTGGTGAGTGATGAAACGGTGGCAGAACAGTTCTGTTTCCCATCATGCCTCGTAAGTCTCTGGTGGACTGAGAGACCCTGATGCTACGTTCACACCACCTTGGGAAACACTCTTTCTAGTGACTTCCCATGGAAAGTCCAGGTAACCGCATGTACATGCGCCTTTTGGGCGTTCGTGTTCAAACCTCTCACGTTCACGCGCCGCCACACAAGTTTTTAAGTCGTTTTTGGGCTTTACGTGCAAAACGCATGTGGAAAGTAAAAACCAGTTCAACTTTGACCAATCAGAGACTGGGATTTCACAGTGACATTTGGACAGCATCCCAACGCATGGAAACTGATCAGACTTGTCATTTAGTTGCGGTTTTTGCCCGGTCGGAAGTCTTCCTTATCGGAATAGATCTGTGAAAGGAAAAGCCTGGAGGTTCACCACATTTGCACCGACAGTGAGAACGTGCACAAGTACAGACCTGTGTAAAAACCTGCGTTTGGCGCCTTCTTGGACACATGCTTGGTGAGTACCGGGCTCCAGAGTCAGAGTTTGCAGCACGTGGTTAATTTGCTGTTTTACCGCCACCCATGCCAGTTCAGGCGTGTTCAGTCATTTTATCACAGCACTCCATTCCCCCAAAGCACGGATGAAGGCGTAGACGGAGGCGTGTTGCTGTTGCTCTGAACCCTAACACCTTCCCAGGTTTCTAATCCTTCAGGATTTGGCTCTTTTAAATGTTTTTGTGACCAGCAGCACGGTTGGTCTCCGTCTAAGGCCTTCGTGTTTGACAACAGCAACAACCCCAGACGACTGCTCCAGTGTCAAACATGCTTGGATACCTCTGAAGTAGGGGATGTAGTTGTGCTGCTGCAGCAGGGCCAGAGTGGTGGGGTTTAACTGTGAAGACAGGCCAGTACTGCCACCTAGTGGCGTGGGTGAGCATGAGCCAACACAGCCGCCATCACTTCCTGCAGCTCTGTGAGCAGAGAGGAGCACGGCTTCCTTCGCCCCGCTGGGAGGCAGTCTGCTTCCAGGCCTGAAGGCCGGGGGGGGGGGACTGTAGCTGTGGGTGTGGTATACCTCTGGGCCTGGATGACCAATCGGATGACAGAAGACAATTACTTACCCTCATGCTAAGTCTTGACCAGCCTCTAATGCTGACATCTGGGATGTTAGGCAGAAATGCAGCTCTACTATCCTCAGGTTAAGACTAGATTCACTCATTGCACAGAAATATTCACAGCAGAAACAGAGCTGTGGGGCTCTCTAGTCTTTGGTTTGGACTTTTACTGAGAAACGTTGTTTTCTGCACAATCCCCGTGTTCCCAGAACTCTGCCGGATCAGCTGAGAGGAGGCTGAAGCTTCAGCTGAGCGTCCGTGTGAGAAAGATTCCCGCTCCTCATCCATTCTCATACGCTGATTGCTTTTCTTTTTTTTAATTGTTTGCATGATGCTGGTACCTGCACGGCTGTAAATCTGAGGTGAGCGAGGGGGGGTGCTTCGCCCGTAGCCCCCCAGGGAGCTGTTGGAGCCGGGGCTGGAGGGTCTCCGCTGACGGGGGGACTTTTCCCCATCCCCCTGGTAAACAAACAGAAGAAGGTCGTTTTATTCTGAATGTCAGTCAGATCTGGTCAGTAGAGCCGTGGACGGACATGGACGTCTCTTTGTTTGTAGGTTTTAGTGACCCCCCCACACACAGTTACAAATCTGGGGGTTCTCTCTGACAGACAGATTGACAGTGTTGTCTAAAAGAGCTTTTATTATTACCGTATTTTGAGGACCATAAGTCGCACCAGCCCAAAAATGCATTAGAAAGTAGAAAAAAACACAGATAAGTCGCACTGGACTATAAGTCGCATTTTGACGGGAAATTTATTTGACAAAATCTAAGACCAAGAACTAATAACTTTCACAACCTCATATGACACAATCATAGCAGACTGTTTATCTCTTAATTTCACAGTAATTCTTTCTCATACTTATTTATTTATTCCTTTCATGAAGCATCATTGGCCAACTAATACTCTGTTTTCATCCTGTATTTGTAGAAACAGTTGTCATTTTTATTGCATTTCTGAATCTATGAAATCATTGGAAAATAGAATATTATGTTCTGAGCCTTCAAGATCTTACTGTAAAAAAAGGTTTGCTGATTCTCTGAGTCACTTAACATCCTCTTAACACTTAACATACCTCATACATCAAATTGACCCAGAAACATCATCTCTGTTCCTCACAAATGAACATAACAGGAGGGTTAACAATGTATTTATTTCAATTTATCTTTAATATAAGTCGCTGCGGAGTATAAGTCGCAGCCCTTGCCAAACTATGAAAAAAAGGGCGACTTATAGTCCGGAAATTACGGTAGCTATAGCTTCCCTGAGCCGCTCCACGCCATGATCACGTCTTGTTCACGTTATTGTGACTCTCTGTACTTCGGTGTCGCCCGCCGATCACTGAACCGCCTCCAGTTAGTCCGGAACGCCGCCGCACAACTGTCAACGGGGCGAGCATCACTGACTCCCTGTTCCTTTCAGAACGATCGTAGAATGTTTGCTTTGAAGGCCGTCATGGTCTCCACTGAGCTTTGAACCGTTTGCAGCCGTTCTAGAGGTTTAGGGTCACCAACAGCAGATTTGACGCCTCAGGGATTTGACCACTCCTCAAGGTGACACGCCCTCCTCTTCCCCTCATCCTTCCTCCATGTTGTCTGTATGACTGATCCATCCTTCAGCGTGTTCAGACAGTCTGACCCGGTACGAGTTGCAGTTCAGCTTCTATATTGTGTAGCATTTACTGTAATGAGTGTTTTTCAGCGAATGTTTCTGTATTTAGATATAAAAAAGTCCTGACTGTGTCTCACGGGTCAAGACAAAACTAGAAAGCGTTGGCTTTACCTCTCCGTAGCGCCTTTCTTCAGAGGGGTAGCTGACGTACGGCGAGTAGGACAGCATGTCAGGCCTGTCTATGTTGTAGATGGCCTTGGTCTTTGGAAGAGCCGCCAAGTCCTTGTAATCCAGCAACTCCTCTCCTAGTTTGGCCTGACAGCAGAGAAAAACCCGAGCAAACACCAGAACCAGCAGGATTAAGACGATCGACAGCTGTCAATGCTGAAACTGCCTCACTACGGTTATTTAGAAAGGAGCACAGATGCTCTAAAGCAAAACTGCTGCAATCAATGAGTTTTCTTGGTCAGTGGATCAACGTCAAACTAAACTCTCACATAGATGACTTTGCTGGGAGAGCCTGATGCGCTGGATGCTGGCGCTGAAGGGATGCTCTCTGAAGACGTTCTTGCCATCTGGAACACAGAAAAGGTTGTTCCTGAACAGATGGGAGTGGTTTCTGGTTCCCTTTTTGATGCCATATGTTACCTGAGGTTTTAAGACATCAACCCTTTTATGATCTGGGAGGAGCCAAAATTCAGAGAACCAGGAAAACCAATAACAGGTTCACCAAATGAAACTTTATTTTGAAAGGATTTGGAGAAACTCTCTTAACCCTTGTTCTATCCTAGGCACTTTACCATTGGGAGTTGGGTCATCTAGACCCACTAGACAGTGGGTCATCTAGACCCACTAGACAGTGGGTCATCTAGACCCACCAGACAGTGCTCTGAACCTTTTTTCTTCAATGATTTGTGATCTTCACTGGTGTCCATGGATTCCATGAAATCTTTCCACCTTTATCCACCTTTGTCATGGTAGGGAGAACACCTCAATGGAAGGGGGGGGGGGTCATCTGGACCCCCTAAGACAGCACAAGGGGTTTTTGAAACGGCCTCATCGGTCTTGTTGCCCGATTTCTGAGCCAAAAGCGAACATTGGGCTGACGTTGACGTGTTCAGCAGCTCCAAGTCTCTTAGAAAACTTCCCTGCTGAAGCTGAAGAAAAGCCTTCAGCAGAAACTGGACTCAGGATTTGAGATGAACACACAGAAAACGGCAGAAACCTGACTTCATGTCCTGGTTTCATCTTTCTGCAGCCTGTTAGTGCCGCACACGCATCATGCACACACGCTGAACGACAGGGGGGGGCCCACGTTGGTCTGATCCTTCCTAAACCTGCAGGAACTCGGGAACAGCCCAAACGTCTGTTTGTGGTGCGTCTGAGCATGCTCAGTGACGTCAGCACAATCACAGCACTCACAGGACGGCAGTTCCCATCAACCCATGCGGTAATGACAGCGGGGGGTTCAGGGGTACTGGACAACCCACCTGATGCTCAGGGACATCCGTGAGCTGAATCCGGACCTGCTTCTGAGAAGAAGAGGGTGATGAAGACGGGCAGTCTGCTGTCTTTCTGAAAGCAGCTGAACTTCTTTAAACTGAACTTTCTAAAAACAGGTTCAATTCATCTGACAGGAAAAGCTTCCTTCCAACAGTGAGCTCAGCTGTGAGCTGCTCCTCAGAGAAAACGCTCATTCCAACAGACCAGCCTCAAAAACTACAACCGCTGTGGCGGCTCAGACTCTATCAGGCTCTGTAGACAGTTTTACTCTAAAAATGGTTTCGTTCTGAAATCTCCCAGTTCCAGGAAGGAATTGGAGGAGAAGAGGATTCTGCTTTGCAGGAATGTTTGTGGACGCTGCATTCAGATGGGTTTCTGTTGGACACAAACTCTGTCATTCATTTACCTTACTCTTCTCCTCCTGTTTGGCTGCTTGTCTGCATGGAGGATGCCAGATAGAGGACCCTGAAGAACAGAACAAGCCTGTGTCAGTGGATGTGTGTGTGGAAATGACAAAAGACTAGAACAGATGAAGAGTTTTTCTCTCTAGGAGGACTCCACAGATCTGTGCTGTCTGCAGACTGTCAGACTCCAACACAGTATTCTTTTGGAAATGTATGCATGAAAAGGGACAATGGTTTCAGTTTTGGGGAGAATAATAATTGTGTAAACCTCCTTCAAATTCTAGCAGACGGATGGATGCCCCTCCCCCACCAAAAGCCTGCAGGACGAGTCAAAAACGTCTCCGTCTGATGACAGACTCAGTTCCTCACAATGATCAGCTTAAAAAGGTTCAAATGTAAAGTTCTGTTTGGACTAAAACTGGTTTTTGTGGCTCTATGCCTAAAAGCTGTACGTCTTTAAACTGATGTCTTCATTAAGCTGCATGTTTTTTTGGTTTGTTTTTGGGCAAACGTGGTTGTCCTCCTCCCATGAAGCTCAAACAGATCTCGTCTTTTTACCGCCTGTCTCCCTTCTGACTTATCACGTCAACGGGATGGAAAAGACGGTGCAGGTTAGATGAGATCAAGCTGGTCCTCATCCTGATCTTTGTGAACCTGAAGACCACAAACCTCTGAAGGTCTTGGAGTCCGTCAGAGTCTCAGTGCTTGAAGGTTTGTACCGCAGAGACACTAACAGGACAGAACAGATGTGACGGACGCCTCACCTTGCAGATACATTTCTTCCCCCTCTGCAAACATCTGCTCACACCGTGCACAGCGAGCACATGCGGGGTGGTAATGCTTTTCTCCAGCCTGTGCACAGAAAAGGAAAAAGGCTGCAAACAGACATCAGGCTGGACACGCAGAACCAGACGGAGCCTTTTTTACATCAACCACCCTGTTGGTGAACCAACCGATGGCGGTCACTGTTATCCCGGCCTGGACCGGACCGGACATTAGTGGCTACTTTAGCTGTGCTTCCACTATGTGACAGAAATAAGTATTGTTTAAATCTATGAAATAAACCTGACCGCAGAAGACTGGTCATGAACGTTTGGTGATGGCATCTTCTTACAAACGGCACCGACTTTAAATGTAGGACGCTGAGGACAATTACAGGACATGCAGGAAAATATCCTCCAACAGTTTCTTAGACAAGCTCAGACCACCTGAAGAGTCTTTGTGTCACATCTGACTAGAAAAAG
This sequence comes from Oryzias latipes, assembly GCF_053564925.1. Lineage (NCBI taxonomy): Eukaryota > Metazoa > Chordata > Actinopteri > Beloniformes > Adrianichthyidae > Oryzias > Oryzias latipes. Next base: position 494,844 of record NC_136254.1, on the reverse strand, counting down.
TCAATCAGTTCAAAGGTGTACCCTTAACATTCCAGATTTAACAATAAAGTGATGCATTTGCACGACACCAACAGACATCAGTGTGGACCTCACCTCCAAGACTTTGCCAGTGATGTACTTCTGACAGCTCTCACACTTGATGCCAAACATAGCGTGGTAGTCTGTCTCACAGTAGGGGATCCCATCTCTGTGGATACGCAGAGTCAGAAACCGTGGTTCAGGTGCTATTTATCATGAGGAAGACAGAACAGATGCAGTCCTGGACGCTTGCGCTGACACACAAAAGTGCAGCTAAAGCCTCGTTTCCACAGAGCGGTCCGGTCCGGTAAGGAGTGGTATGGTACGGTCCAGTTAGTTCTGGTGAGCGTTAGACTGTGTCTGGACCTAGCGCAGCGTGTCACTGCATCATTGTAGGGCGACGACTAGAAAAGCAACAACAAAGGAGGTCATCCAGCAGCTGGTCCTTTCACGGCTTTACTTCTGGGACATCGTCTGTAGCAGGAACTTCAGGTTGGCTGCCGGCGGCTGAGAATGCTCACAAACATTGGAAACGTTAGCTTAAAGGAGCGCTATATTGGCACTTTCTAATGTCGTCATCATTAACCCAATCCTTGATTGGCCCCAACTGTTCTGTGTCACTTTTGAATGGACCTACAACTGATGGGGGCCCCCAAGAGGTACGGTTCATTACTGTTCAATGGGTCCACTTTACAATGGAAACGCTCAAAATACCGGACCATACTGAACCGGACCATCCCAGACAGGACTGGACCATTCCGGACCGGACCGCTCAGTGGAAACGAGACAATACTCTCCCCCATCTTACTCAGATAATCTCTTCCATTCATCTTGAATTGGAATTCTTATCTGGGATCAACGACCTTGACAGAATATTTATCTCTCATCACATGACGAGTTAAATTCTAAAGATCAGGAGCTTTTTATCATCAGACTGGTTGAAGTCTGCTTCCTTGTAGAACTCAGTTCAGCTGAACTGGAACCCCGGTAACCTGAAAACCGGCCTCTCTGTTTTCCTTCTGGTTAAAGATGTTGGAAGGCGTTCCAGCCCTTAAACTGGGACTGTTTTTAGCCTCAGTCTTTGCTTCCTGCCCGACAGTGAGAGCTCAAATCCTGGAAAAGCATAAAAAACGCTGGAAGGATTTAGCACGGCTCGGCTTGAAACCGTATCCTGATGGACACGGAAGCAACACAGTACTCGCGGTACTTTTCCGGCTTACCATAAAAGAATGTTAAAATACTCTGAAAAACTTGACTTTACATGGACTAAACAAAGAAGTGAAGTGAGTTAGCTTAGAAGAAAAAACTAATTTTGGGCTTTTTGAGGATAAATGTTGCCAATTCAACACACAATTGAATGAACATTGGATGTTGGGGTTCTTCTGACGGCTGTTATGAGCAGAAACTCCTGAAGAAGAACCGAACCGCGGTAGGTTTTCAGCACCTCAAACCTGCAATCCTGTAAACCCAGCGGTTGAACAGAGTCAGACTTACTTGCTGATGTACTCGGCGTTCAGCACCTTGTTGCACAGCTTACACTTGAAACAACCCAGATGCCAGTGCTTGTCCAGAGCGACCAGAGACTGTTCGTTCTTGAACTCCTTCCCGCAGCCGCAGCAGTCTGGAAAGAGTGAGATCAACCGTGTCAGAACCAGCACCAACGCCGCTTTCAGAGAAGGTTTTGAGGAGCGGCGCTGACTGTGGACGGCCTGGATCGGGGCGGGGCTGTTTGCAGGCAGAGGCTGGGTACACTTCTGACAGATACACTCCTTTCCATTGAAGGTCACTCGGTCTCCAGCTGGAAACGGTTGTCTGCAACCCAACAGAAGGCGAGATGATGAGGACTGTGGCGACAAAAACCTCTTTTTCCATACATTTGGGACCCTTGTCCATGACGGGGGTCACAGATGGCAAATCTGGGTTCAAATGTTTCCAAAGCTTTTCAATAATGTTTGCTTGTCTCTGCGGTACCAGAGAGAAGGTCTGACTCCAGAACAGACACTTGAACAAGATGTGGTTTTAGAATGATCCACCTTTCCTCAGCAGCTACTGGTAAAGCGTGGCCTTTCCCAGCGTGGGACAGAACGCAGACAAGCAGCTGTCATGAACAGTGAGCCACATGGCTGTCAGAAATGATGGGGTGCATTCATTGGACACATTCGTCTTTGGGCCTGTGCACCACAGGCTGAGCTAAATAAAGGCTTTCTACACTTTGAATTCTGCATTTGGAGACTGCAAGCGCTCTGTTGGTGGTTTGTGTTTTCAGGGTTTCCAGAAGCAGAAGCTTTTCTCCTGTTGTAACTCTTTCTGAATCCAACAGAAATATTTCTGTTGCTTTGGTGGTCTGGATGGTTGTCTGCTGATAATCTGATGTCAGAAATGCCGTTCCAGATATTCGGCTAAAGCTACAATTCGCTCTTGGCGACGCGCGTTCAAGTGAACATTTCCAACAAGAAACGTTGACGCGTAGCTATGCAGGAACTGTTTTCCAGGTAAACATGTAAATATGTGCGGCCACTGAACACACGTTGTGAGTTAAAGGTTAAAGGGCAGAGTTCAACCCCAAACACTCAACAGCAGGATAAATGTCTGCTGAGTTATCTGACATTCTACACATTTAGTTTGTGTATTTGTCTGTAAAATGCCATTGTGAACAAAAGGCAAGAAGGAAAACTGTCCAGTGACTCCCCACAGAGAGGTGCAGTCGGTAACCGTCTGGATGACCATCGTTGGTCGATGTCAGAACACAACTGCTAAGGTTTGCCTTTTAGTCTTTGACCTTTGAAAGCCAAAGGAATTCCCCAAAAATCAGTTAAAGGTTTATCGGGGCAGCTGTGGCACTCCTTTAAAAACCTGAACAGTCTCTGCGGCCCTGAGGCATGCTGGGAGGCGGGTCCATAAAAACTGACTGACGCCGTATGTTTTTGTTCTAACTTTTGGAATAACCAAAAGGCCGGTATCAGAGGACCTCAGGGTCCGTGAGGGCTCATACTTTAAAATCATATCAGATAAATATGAAGGCCTGAGACCATAAAAACATTTATAAACCAGTAAACGAAATCAATTCTGAATGTCAACCAATGCAGCAATTAAAAATGTGTGATGTGTTCCCGCCCCCTGGTCCTCGTCAGCAGGCGTGCGGCTCAATTCTGCAGCAGTTGTAGATTTGGTAAACCACAGAGCAGGGCATTACAATAATCTAAACGACATGCATCAGCACCTCTGTGCTGCCAAGAGAGAGGAACGGGCGACTCTGGCAATGTTCTTAAGATGGTAAAATCCTGTTTTTGTTATATTTTTAATTTGTGGAGTAAATTAATCTCTGAGTCAAAATTAACACCCAGGTTTCTCACACACTGAGAAGTTTTGTAATTCTTTAGTTTAGCTAAAACGATCTCTCTCTTGTCCTCAGAACCGATCACTAAAACCTGTTTTGTCCTGGTTTAGCTGTAGGAAGTTCTTTGCCATCCATGACTTAATGTCTAACATGCATTTCAGGAGCGTGTTGACGGACTCTTCGTCATCAGGAGACACAGCGATGTAGAGTTGAGTGTCATCAGCGTAGCTGTGAAACAAACGCCATGCCTCCTGATGACGTCCCCCAGTGGCAGCACATATAGATTTACTCTAGAACTACTGTCATGTTCTCAAATATCAAAAATAAAGGTCTAACTATCACCTACATGAACCTTTTCTTAAGCTCAGCTGAAAAGACGCCTTACATCACTCTCTCCCTGTCATAGACCCTGAACATAGCGCGTCCATCGCTGCTGTGATGTCATCAACGTGCGCCACAGCTATCATCTACTATGGAAGAGATAAAGTCTGAAAGGGTGTTTGTTATCATAAGTTAATGGGGTAAACGGCGGGCTGATCTGAAGGGGCAGTTAACTGTGAAATAAGGTTTGTCAGCGTGTATCGTAAAAGCGTTTGTGGTCGGTATTCTTGGATTGCTCAGAAAGTTGTTCCTACTGTGTCAAATTAGAGACTCTGGACCCGAGGTTTGGTTTTTTCTTAATTGTCCTGACTGAAAAAAATCCCCTTGTTTGTTAAAAGTAATGCTTGGAAGTCTATTCTGTTAGGAAAACGTCATCGGGCCTGGAACTGTCTGAGTAGTAATTTGATCTTTTACTGTGACAAAATGTCATGAATTTAAATGAAAACATATTTTTGCAGCAGTTATTAGGTTCAATTAAAAACAGATGAATTAATTACGGGTCATGAGTAGTTAATCACAAAAAAATATGAATCACATGACAACCCTGCCATTTACCATATGGGGTTTATACTGGGGGTGTCTCGTTTTAGACGGTGATAACTGGACTGGAAAATGACCTTTTTAAAATGCAGAGATTTTTGGATTGGAAAGTTCATTTGTGTGTAACTTTGAGGCTTTGGCGTGTTTTCTGGCTCTTGTTTCTGGCGTGTGTCCTCCTCATCATAGGACACGCATCCTTTCTGCTGAAACTCATGAAGCAATCCCCCAACCAGCCACCAGATGGAGCTGCTGAGGGGGTAGATCTGGTGATGCTGCAGTTCCAGGTTTGGGGCTTTTCTCCACATGTTCAGAAATAGTTGTTGGAGGTGTTGAGAGCGACTGACGGACTGACACTAGACTCCTACCTGCAGGAGGAGCAGACGAAGCAGCGGGGGTGGTAGGTCTTCCCGAGCGCCGACACCACCTCGCCCTCGATGAAGTCTTGGCAGCCGAAGCAGCGGGTCCCGTACAGCCGCTGGTAGTCCAGAGTGCAGATGTATTCACCCTGCCGCACAAAGAAGCCCCCCTGAGCCAGCTCGCCGCCGCACACTGAAGGACAGAGGGGGCAGAAGGAACAGACGGTGAACACAGAGCCACGCCAAAAACCCCACAAACACTCGGCAGACGATCTGTGTTTCTAGTTCCAAACAGGAACCAGACTTAACGTTCCACGTCCATCATCTTCTGACCCATTTTCAAAGTGTCCCCGCCGCTTTTTAATGAGGAGGATGGTGACTTCATCCGAAATTCACCTGTGAGATGTAGGCGGGACTATTGGTGAGGAGTATGCCTGCCCTCATTTCCCATCATCCCTTTGTTTACACCCCTCCCGTATTACCGGCAAAAACAGCAGCAACATCAGATCCATCCATCCGTCCAGTTCTGACCCAGATTCTGGCTCAGACCAGAAAAACAAAGACGTTCACGGATCTGTTGGTCTGCAGGTGGATGATCGGAAAGGGGCGGAGCTTGGAGCTTGTGGTCCCGCCCATTGCAGCTTCTACATCACACCTACAGGTTTTTTCAACAGCAGGTTTTTTTCTGATCCTGATTGACAACGGTTTGAATAAAGAAACAGTCAGAAATGCAGTTTAAATCCTAATTTTCTTCGTCCATGGTGAGAAAAATGCCACAAAAACATGATAAAAGCATCAAAACAGCATTTTCTTTGGAGTGCGTCTTTAATGAGTTTAATGACTACATGATAACCAGAAATGAAAAGCAAAGTGTTTCATTCAGACTGGATTCTGAGACCAAATCCAGAATCCTCCATAATCTGGACAGACAGTGGGGGTTGTTCATAAATGTGCTTTAGCTCATACTCTGGTGGAAGCCACTGATGCTTCTACCCTCAGCGTGTCTGTGAACTCAGAACACTGGGCTGTCTTCATTGGAGCATAAAAATGTCTCTTTGTTTAAAGTCTTCAACCAGCAAAAAGGAATTTGCCATCTTGAATTTTGGAGGAAAACAAAGTCAGGTCAAGCGGACTTTGCTGTTCCAGACTGAAGCTGGAAACAAAACCATGTGACTAAAGATCTCATCAGTCATTGGTCAGGAAGTATGACGAGGGCGGGGCAAACCGACTAGAGACAGAAGGCTTTACAATCCTCGTCTGGATAGTTCACTGATTCAAACTTTCTATTTCTCTTAAAGCAGCACCTCCACAGACGGGTCCTTTAGGAAGTATTCAGACTGAAAATGGATTATCGAGGTAAAGGAACTCTGGTTCAAATGTGTCCGGTCTGAATGCAGCCGTACTTCCTCTAACTCAAGAAAAAAACTCTCAACATTTGGGATTTCATGAAAACACAACTAAACAGCAATGATGAGTCCAGATTTAAGACGAAAGAAGCGTTCTGCTCCGGGGGAGGAGGAGTTCCTCAGGGAAGCAGATCCTGACAGACTCTTTGAGTTTCTGTAACCCCGCAGGAGACTGAGTGTGTTTCTGTGTGTGTCAGGGACCAACACAGCAACAGGGTGACATCACAGGGCAGCCCCGCCCTCATGGGAAAGCCTCCTTTTGTTTCCACTCCTGCAGGAAGAAAAAAAGTCTGGCTGGCTTTTCCTCTCATTCTTTGCTTCTGGAAAGAACAACAGGAAAGATGAGGACCCTGAGCCGGTTGGCGTGCTGTCCCAGTTCTGCCTGCAGAGACCCGGGAACGCGTGGCGCTCCCCACCGCAGCAGGAAGGTGACAGGAAACGGCGTCCCCCCGGGGAAAAGCCTGAACTGGAGCTCGCAGCTTCCAGAGACGGCTTCCCTTAGCTCTGCAAAACAAGCAGGATCCATCCATGAACTCCCCAATCCGCTCTGCCGATGTTCATCTGGAACTCCTGGCCAAGTGGAGAGTGTCCGCCCTGTGACTGCAGGTCAAAGACTGAGAATGGGAGTACCTCCCAGCTTGATGTCAGTATTAAGGGGTCGGATTGGAGGGGTCAAACCTCCAAATGTTCCAGAGCATGGCTGCAGCTCATCACCCCCACTGGGAGGGGTCAAAACCGAAAAAAAATTAATTAAATTCAATTATGTGCGAGGAATCTAATTCAACTTCCCCTCTGAACTGATGGTGAAGTTGCTGCATGTGGCATTAAGGGGGTCCAAAAGTATATGTAAACAAGCCACGGATCACCACGCACGTGGACGGCGGATCACCAGATATTTGCTCTGGTGCGCATTACTTCAAACAATAGTCTGTTCACACCTATCGCCCTTAGCACGTCAAAGTCACAATCATGTCTTTGTTTTAACGTACAGCAGCGTGTCCAAAAGTCTGTTTCTAAACCTGACACTAGGAGCCACCGTTGCGTGTGGGAGGAGCCACCGTCGTGTTAGGAGGAGCCACCGTCGCATGTGGGAGGAGCCACCGTCGTGTTAGGAGGAGCCACCGTTGCATGTGGGAGGAGCCACCGTCGTGTTAGGAGGAGCCACCGTCGTGTTAGGAGGAACCACCGTAGCGTTAGGAGGAGCCACCGTCGTGTTAGGAGGAGCCACCGTCGCATGTGGGAGGAGCCACCGTCGCGTTAGGAGGAACCACCGTCGCGTTAGGAGGAGCCACCGTCGTGTTAGGAAGAGCCACCGTCGCATGTGGGAGGAGCCACCGTAGCGTTAGGAGGAGCCACCGTCGCGTTAGTAGGAGCCACCGTCGCATGTGGGAGGAGCCACCGTCGCGTTAGGAGGAACCACCGTCGCATGTGGGAGGAGCCACAGTCGCGTTAGGAGGAGCCACCGTCGTGTTAGGAGGAGCCACCGTCGCAAGTGGGAGGAGCCACCATCGCGTTAGGAGGAGCCACCGTCGCGTTAGGAGGAGCCACCGTCGCGTGTGGGACGTGCCACCGTCGTGTTAGGAGGAGCCACCGTCGCATGTGGGAGGAGCCACCGTCGCATTAAGAGGAGCCCCTGTCGCTTCTGGGAGGAGCCACCGTCGCGTGTGGGAGGAACCACCGTCGCGTTAGGAGGAGCCACCGTCGCGTGTGGGAGGAGCCACCAACGCATTAGGAGGAGCCACCGTCGTGTTAGGAGAAGCCACCGACGCGTGTGGGAGGAGCCACCGTCGCGTGTGGGAGGAGCCGCTGTCGCATTAGGAGGAGCCACCGTCGCATGTGGGAGGAGCCACCGTCGCGTGTGGGAGGAGCCACCGTCGTGTTAGGAGGAGCCACCGTCGTATTAGGAGGAGCCACTGTTGCGTGTGGCAGGAGCCACCGTCGTGTTAGGAGGGAGCCACCGTCGCATGTGGGAGGAGCCACCGTCGTGTTAGGAAGAGCCACCGTTGCATGTGGGAGGAGCCACTGTCGTGTTAGGAGGAGCCACCGTCGCATGTGGGAGGAACCACCATTGCATTAGGAGGAACCACCGTCGCGTGTGGGAGGAGCCACCGTCGCGTGTGGGAGGAGCCGCTGTCGCATTAGGAGGAGCCACCAACGCATTAGGAGGAGCCACCGTCGCGTGTGGGAGGAGCCACCGTCGTGTTAGGAGGAGCCACCGTCGTGTGTGGGAGGAGCCACCGTTGCGTGTGGGAGGAGCCACCGTTGCGTGTGGGAGGAGCCACCGTCGCATGTGGGAGGAGCCACCGTCGCGTTAGGAGGAGCCATCGTCGCATGTGAGAGGAGCCACCGTCGCGTTAGGAGGAGCCACCGTCGCATGTGGGAGGAGCCACCAACGCATTAGGAGGAGCCACCGTTGCGTGTGGGAGGAGCCACCGTCGTATGCGGGAGGAGCCACTGTCGCATTAGGAGGAGCCACCGTTGCGTGTGGGAGGAGCCACCGTCGCGTGTGGGAGGAGCCACCGTCGCGTGTGGGAGGAGCCACCATCAAAAGATTTCTTCATGGAGAACACGAATGTTCCGTGTGATTTATTTTTAAGACCTCTCCAAAAGCATCGATGAGCAGTGCCAGTCTAGGTTCATGAGATCGTGAAGAGACCGAGAGACGGTGGCTTTTAGCGGCAGGACAAAGCCGCCGCTCCCTTTGAAACCAGGGGGAGGGGCTTATAGCACAGTGACAGAATTGAAATAGGTCAAGTCTTCCTTTTATTTTTGAAATAGACTTTAGGTCTGTTCAAAGATGCAATACACAATAAAGCATCCTGAGTAGTGTTTATATATAGAAATACTTTTAGTGAAAAGAGGGTCCTGCAGTATCTTAGCTGTTCCTGATCTCTTCTGGACTGAGAGGTCTGAGGTCTTTCCAGGTATCTGTTGTAGCCCCTCCTCCAGCTTGGGGGTTACTGCCCCGAGTGCTCCAATGACCCATATTCTGTTAGAATATATATCGACATATATGAGTGCAGCTCAGGAACAAGGCCCGAGTACCAGAGCCACAGAGGCTCAGATCTTCCACACCAGACAAGACCCCAGAACACCAGAACTGGGTCCTGCTCCATGAGAAATCTCCCAGAACCACCAGAACCCTCAGCTTTCCTGTGAAACTCTTCTTTTTCAACACTGTTTCACTATTTTATCAATCCCAACCAGAGAACGCTGCTGAAACAACAAGACAAGCTTTCAGGAAGGGAATGACGACCTCTACAGCTTCCACACATGAGATGTTCCCACAAGGAGAGAAAGGCGGAGCCTCAGGGATCGAGTCATCTTCCTTCTGGGTAGGAAAGTAACTCATATGTCATTTATGATCATCCTTCAGTGTGCCAAAGGTCATATATGATGATATATGAGGACATAGTTTACTCTGAAAGGCATAGAAAAGCAGCAGGTAGACCTTTAACGGACCACTAGGAAATAGATGAACGATGATCTGAGTGGAACTTTAAGCTTGTAACACATGTATTCAAGAATTATATAAGCATTCTGCATCTCCATGACAACAGAGGGTGTGTGTCATGTATGCCTTCGCCCTGTTTCCGGCCTCAGCGGATGACCTCATGATCCAGATAATTGGACTCAGCTGTGGAAAACAGAAGCTACACAACCTTGTGAAGACACACAACAAGCTCACCTTCCTGTAACGACTGCAGCCGTGTGATGAGCTGGATCCCTAGTTTGACACGGGACATGGAGACATGCAGGACAAGAGCTCGCAAACCCGACCACAGAAAACACGCTGTGCTGGAAGCTGAAGCTGAAGCCTGCCACCAGTGCTTCTGGGCCCACATGTGTGGGAAGACTTCCTCTGCTTTAGCCCTTGTGCAATGAACACACGTGATCAACAACACGCCTTTAGCATGTGATGCTCACACAGGTCTGCTGCTGCCCAATACTAGCACACGATCAGAGGGACATGTTGTAGAGGCGCAGATCTGCTGAATCTCGTTCCAGGCAGAGAACTCCAACCCGGAACAAATCAACAACTATTCTTTTCTCTTTCAAGATCCATTTTCACACATTCAGAACATGTGAAGCACGGGGAGAACATGTGAAGCACGGGGAGAACATGTGAAGCACGGGGAGAACATGTGAAGCACGGGGAGAACATGTGAAGCACGGGGAGAACATGTGAAGCACGGGGAGAACATGTGAAGCACGGGGAGAACATGTGAAGCACGGGGAGAACACCCAAACGCCATACAGAAGGATCCCAGATGGGATCTGAACAAGGGCCTCCTCACTGTGGGGCGAAGGTGCTAACCACTACAGCACAGTCGTGTGTTTTTACTCCTTCGTATTCGACAATAAGTAGGATAAACCAGAGAGCCAAAGGTCATACAGAGGTCAACATTCTTCTGTTTTTATTCTGATAGAACTACAGTTAGCCGAGCATTTTTGATCGATCAATCCTGAAGAATAAAAAACAGAAAAATTAACTCAATTCTCCTAATTTTCTTCAGGAAGTTTTAGTGCTGTGAGACGTTCAGGCGTCTTCCTCAAAGAGGGAAACAGCAGGAGTCGCATCAGGAAACAGGAAGTGATCACTGCACACCCGCTTTTGGCTGTAGGTGACCTTTTGCTGGGACTCTCATGGTACGGTCCGTATCTGCGAAAGGTTAAATATAGGCGACATGAGCCATGGGGGGCGGTGCCATGGGGGCGGTGCTATGGGGGCCTTCAGCACAGCTTTTGTTTTACACCCATCAACATGGCGCCTCGGGGGGGTTCTTCCTCCCCAACCCTGGAAAGACTTGGTACTAGCAGATGTAATTGGGGGGGATAAGAAGCGAGGGGTAAGTGCCCCCTTATCTGCCCGGACTGAAAGCAGGGTGGAAGGAAGCATCAGCCTGAAGGACCAGAGGAGCTGAACCTGCTGCTGAATCCCAGTCCTGCTCTTGTGTTGATGGTTATTGGGGCGGGGCGGCTCGTTTCTGCACTTCTATAGAACGCATTCAGACGGAACAGGACACTCGTGTCGGGGAGCCACAGCTGCTCCCCAAATATAGCGCCCTCCCTGACAGACAGCAGACCTCTCAGCTTTAGGTTGGACATGTGACCACAGCTCCTCTGCCTCAACTCCAGAGAGGGAAATCCTTTCCTCCCAGTCATCAAACATGGATGTCAGCTGCAGCTTCAGCCTCTGTCTGTCCTAAAGTCTTTTCCTTTTCATAAATCAATAGAAGCTGTAAAGAATCCTAAATATTAGAAGTGTTATCAGAGGAAAGGACCACCAGAAAAGTGCTGAATAACAAAATTCCTGCTTTGTAAAAATTCTTCACTTCAACTGTTGTCCAGTAAACTCTAATGTCTCATTGTGGTTTGAAATGTCCGTCATCTACAGAGAGACTCTTCTGTCAGATCACAGACTGAAATGATGGAATTTCATCTCCAAGGTAGAAAAATGACATGAAATATTTGAACATTTACAACTATCTGCATCTTTTCTACACTTATTGGTTTTTGCATGAACAAATATTTGTATTTCTTTTACATTTCTGCTGTCATGTTTCTTCCAGCTCCGTACGTTGATTTAAAGCAGACTTTTTCTGTGTTTCAGTAAAATAACCATCGTGTTCTCAGACCGCCGTGGCGCCTTGAACACCGTCAGGTAGAGCGAGCGTGAACGCCGACAACAGTCTGTTATGGGATGGAAAGTTCTTCTGGAAAGACAGTCAGTGGTAATCTGGTAGGGGGCACATTTACACCCCCAAAAAAATTAAATAAGGCCGTTTTTCCCCCCTAAACATAACCATCCATTTCTGCGTAAAATGAATTACATGTGCGTTAGGACGCCCCCACTATCCTGTCTGCTACGATGACCGTCTGTTAGGCCGTCTGTGTAGAACACGCTGGAGGGAGGGGGGGGGGGGGGGGGGGGGGGGTTGCACGCGGTGGTTAACAACTTGGAGCTGCAGAGGTGTGAACAGGTAGAGAGGCAGGGGGCGGGGCTTAGACTCACTGCTTATGATTCCAGACAAACTAACAGCTGCTTCCTAATAAAACATAGTTGTCATCCATAAAATTCATATCCTTTATTGGGTTTACTGGATTTAAAGAAAACAGAAAATCTATAGATGTTGTTCTAAAAAATGACATTAGGTTAAAAGCAAACAGACGAGAATGAAGACATCAGATAAAAACAACAGTGTGTTTTCTCAGGAACTCCTGTTTTTGGGTTTCTGCCGCTGAGATGTTCCGCCTACACCTCAGGAGTCCCACTCTTAATGTGTCACGTGTCGCCGTGACGACATGTGTTTGTGCTCAGATTCCTGTTCTTAATGAGACTTTTGTCTTTTCAATTCTGCAGCTTTTTTACACAGAGGGAGGGGGGCTGCTCTATTCTGCCTTGACCTTCCAGACACGCTGTAACAGCTGGATAAAGCTCCACCCATCAGCATCATGTGGACAAAACGTACCGGGCTCAAACTTCTATGAAGCTGCACGTTCATCATGGGATGTTTCCATGGTTACCGTTAATGAGGGACAAGCTTTCATCAGTGATAAATCAGGGCTATGCTGCTGCTGCTGCTTCCCCCCGGACAAAACGGGGAGTAGGGGGGCGTGGATCCTCACATTAACCTCCACCAGGACCAGTGACCTCTACGGTTGCCTAGCAACTCCTGTGTTTGTTGAAAACAACAGCAGTCTGACACGAAGCTCAAGGTTGGACCGCAGTCACACACACACACCCACACACACACAGTAACACACATCCACAGTAACACACATTCAGTCACAATCACACACAAAATCATTCACAATCACAGTCACACACACACACACACACACACATCCAGTAACACACATATCTACAGTCACACACACTCACAATCACACACACACACACACACATCCAGTAACACACATATTTACAGTCACACACACTCACAGTCACACACACACACACATATAAGCACACACCACTATCAGATTTCAAGTTTCAAACATGCAGCAGCCCCTGCAGAAATACATGCACAGGAAATACCCCCCACCCCCTACATGACAGCACATGTCCCAGCAGTCATCGGGGTTTCAATAGTCAGCAGATGACTGATCTTCTGTTGGTCCATGTCAAAGGAAACCCCCATGTAAATTCAACTGTACGGGACAGATGGCCCCCTCTTGGTAGGACTTTTTCTGTACTTCAGGACACGAATACATGAAACTTCCGGTTCTGATCCATTTAAAGCTAAACTACCAGAAGAAGTAGTGTTCCTTCACTCTATTGCAGTCTCACTGTAGATTTCTTTAACACAACTTTGTGTTTGAACTTTGAGAGTTTAAGCCAGAAAGAAAATATGAAAATGTTCATGTTTGTCTGAGAAAAGTGGATAAAGTGTGTAGTGAGGAGTTTCACTGCATCCAAACATCTAGAATCCTAACTTGTGGGTTCCACATATGCGGGTTATTTATGGAACGTATTCCACTTGATAAACGGACAAATACTGTACACATAAATGTCAACAGAACACACAGACACAGAAGGGCATCCAGAGGGGCCAAGTGAAGGTGACAGTGGTGCCTGTGGTAATTGGAGCACTCGGGGCAGTAACCCCCAAACTGGAGGAGTGGCTACAACAGATACCTGGAAAGACCTCAGACCTCTCAGTCCAGAAAAGAACAGGAACAGCTAAGATCCTGCAGGACCCTCAAGCTCCAGTATTCCAGTACCAGTATTCTACTCAGAACTTTCTCAAGGAAAAAGGAGCCGCGGTGGACAGAAACTACGCTATAAAGATGTGCTAAAGCGACACATGAAGAGAGCAGGCATCCCACACTACAACTGGGAAGAAGAAGCCCTACAAAAATCCAAATGGCGTGAAATGACAACCATTGAAGACCAACGCCAACACGAATACCAACAGGCACATTACTGGCGTCACTCCGTAGCAACTTCAACCGATTTCAAATGCTTCAAATGTGATCGCTTCTGCAGATCCCGTGCTGGACTAGCAGCCCACATGAGAGTCATTTTTAATCCTCAAACTCAGTCAACTTCGACACACGAAGGACAGCCATATATATATATATATATATAAAAAAAAAGAAAAACGCCCCTCTCACCCTCCGCGGGTGGTTTCTCCTCCAAGCTGGGGTCCTCTACCAGAGGCCTGGGAGCTTGAGGGTCCTGCAGTATCTTAGCTGTTCCTGTTCTTTTCTGGACTGAGAGGTCTGAGGTCTTTCCAGGTATCTGTTGTAGCCACTCCTCCAGCTTGGGGGTTACTGCCCCGAGTGCTCCAATTACCACAGGCACCACTGTCACCTTCACTTTCCAGGCTTTCTCCAGTTCTTCTCTGAGTCCCTGGTATTTCTCCAGTTTCTCATGTTCCTTCTTCCTGATGTTCCCATCTCTTGGTACTGCCACATCCACCACAACGGCTTTCCTCTGTTCTTTATCCACCACTACAATGTCTGGTTGGTTCTCCATTACCATCCTATCAGTCTGGATCTGGAAGTCCCACAGGATCTTTGCCCTCTCATTCTCTACCACCTTCGGAGGTGTTTCCCATTTTGATCTTGGGGTTTCCAGTTCATATTCTGCACACATGTTCCTGTATATTATTCCAGCCACTTGATTGTGGCGCTCCATGTATGCTTTACCTGCCAGCATCTTACATCCTGCAGTTATGTGCTGGATTGTTTCAGGCGCCTCTTTGCACAGCCTACACCTTGGGTCTTGTCTGGTGTGGTAGATCTACACCTTGGGTCTTGTCTGGTGTGGTAGATCTGAGCCTCTATGGTTCTGGTGCTCAGGGCTTGTTCCTGAGCTGCCAGGATGAGCACTTCAGTGCTGTCCTGTAGGCCAGCCCTTTCTAGCCATTGGTAGGACTTCTTGATATCAGCCACTTCAGTTATGGTCCGGTGGTACATCCCATGCAGGGGTTTGTCCTCCCATGAGGATCTGTCCTCCAGCACTGTATCCCCTGCTTTCCATTGCCTGAGACATTCACTGAGCACACTGTCATTTTGGGCCTTGAGCTTGATGTACTCATGCATCTTGGATGTTTCATCCTGGATAGTGGCTTCTACGCTCACTAGTCCTCGGCCTCCTTCCTTGCGGCTAGCATACAGTGCGTGATTTGGGATGGAACCCTCCATGCATGGTGAGGAGCTTTCGTGTTTTAACATCCGTGGTCTGTACCTCTTCCATCTTATTATTCCTGCAGGGTATCTGATAACTGGCAGTGCGTAGCTGTTTATTGCCCGGGTCTTATTTTTGCCATTGAGCTGGCTTCTCAGGACTTGCCTTACTCGTTGGAGGTATTTAGCTGTTGCAGCTTTCCTTGTTGCCTGCTCCAGGTTGCCATTTGCCTGGGGAATTCCAAGGTACTTGTAACTGTCCTCGATGTCTGCTATTGTTCCTTCTGGGAGTGAGACCCCTCCTGTGTGGACTACCTTGCCTCTCTTTGTCACCATCCGGCTGCATTTCTCGAGCCCGAATGACATCCCAATGTCAGTACTGTAGATCCTGGTGATGTGGATCAGGGAGTCAATGTCACGCTCGTTCTTAGCATATAGCTTGATGTCATCCATGTATAGGAGGTGACTGATGTTGGCCCCATTTCTGAGTCGGTATCCATAGCCAGTCTTGTTGATTATTTGGCTGAGGGGGTTCAGTCCTCTGCAGAACAGCAGTGGGGACAGAGCATCACCTTGGTATATCCCACATTTGATGGACACTTGTGCAAGTGGCTTCCCATTGGCTTCAAGGGTGGTTTTCCACAGCTTCATCGAGTTTCCTATGAAGGCTCTTAGAGTCCTGTTTATGTTGTACAGCTCCAAGCATTCAGTGATCCATGTGTGTGGCATTGAGTCAATGCCACACATATATATATATATATATATATATATATATATATATATATATTAAGAATGAACTCTTGATTATTATTATAATAATCTTTTCTGATGATAACCAATAGGCATACCACTTTGGTTACCTGATTAATACATAATCTTCACTTGGACTGATAAAGGAGAAAAAACTCTGTACTGTATGTATATGTGCAAAAATGTCCTTTTATGATCAAGAGCAATTATATTCCCCCTCCCACTCCGTGGTGGTTTCTCCCCCAAGCTGGGGTCCTCTACCAGAGGCCTGGGAGCTTGAGGGTCCTCTGTACAGCCCTGTATCAGAAATCTTGGTGTATGGTTTGACCAGTCAATGTCTTTGGACCATCATTCCAGCCTTTTAATAAGAAACTGTTTTTATCATTTACGTAACATAGCAAAATTGCGGGCGTTCTTATCTAACTCAGTCTTAGAGATGGTTATCCATGCTTTTATTTCTTCTCGTTTAGATTATTGTAATTCTCTTTTTACTTGTTTTAATAAATCTGTTCTTAATCTTCAGTTAGTTCAAAACACTGCTGCAAGGCTTTTAACAGGATCAGACAAAAGGGCACACATTACCCCCATTTTATCCTCCTTGCACTGGCTCCCAATCAAGTGGCGTATTGATTTTAAAATTCTAGTTTTAACCTATAGAGCTTTAAATGGACAGACCCCAAAATACTTATCAGACTTGCTCTGTCCCTACGCTTCCAGCCGTGCCCTCCGATCCTCAGATCAAAATCTTTTAAAGATTTTTAAGACAAAGTACAAAACCAGAGGTGACCGGTCGTTCCAGGCAGCAGCCCCCAGACTCTGGAATGCCCCCCCTCTGTCCCTTCGTGTGGCCGACACCGTCGATTCTTTTAAAAGTCAACTGAAGACATTTTTATTCAAAAATGCTTTTAGCTGACTGGCTTGATTGTTACTTTTATTCTATGTTTATTTTTCTTCAATTTAGTTTTGCTTACATTATATTTAATTGATTGTTTTTCTGCTTTTACTGGGTTATATATTGTTTATTGTTCAGCGCTTTGTGATTTTATCACATATAAATAAAACGCTGTATAAATAAAACTTACTTACTTACTAATATGTCACATATTGTTGATGTTATAAGACACAAAAACAAGGACATTTTTGCTTTGAAATAGACATCCTGAAGTTTAAAGTTGGCTTCTTTCTCTCTCTTTCATTCCCAGAAGTCTTCTTTGTCGTCTTTCGGTCACATGAAGCATCTTTGGTATGAAGCCAGCCGGCGGCTTCACAGCCGTCTGTGACGTTCACATCTCGGTGCTACATACCTTTGCAGACAAAACACTTTATGTGGAAGTGCTTGTTCTGGACGCGCAGAGCCTCCCCTTTGCAGGGCTTCCTGCAGTTCTGACAGGGGATGGGTCCTCCTCCTCCTCCTCCTCCCTGCTTCAGCTTCTGCTTCTGCTGCTCTGGAAGGCCGTGGACGGCCTGCTGCTGAAAAACTGCAAGAAACAAAAGCAGGGAAGAGGCTGCTCAGAATAAAAGTGATCCTTTACATCTATGGTAGGGAAAGGGAAACGCCCTACATCTGTATCTGAAAATGGAGCCATTTCTAAAATCCCTTTTGGAAACATTTCCTGACAAATTCCAAACTATGGGGATAAGTTTCCCAAAAAGTACAAGAACCTACATTTTTTACAAGTCTTTTTATGCCTGATTACCATTTTTCCTTAAAAAATAATTGAGATAATAACATAAAGGAACTACGTTCTGGTGTCACAAGTCCCAGTCTCACCAAGAATAATGCAACTTTACAAACACAAAGGAAATTCTAGTGGAACCCGGCAAGGACTCCCAAACAGCCTCTTGACTATCCGTGCACGATGAGGACAACGTGCACGTTGTCCTCATCGTGCACGTTGTCCTCATGGTGCACGTTGTCCTCATGGTGCACGTTGTCCTCATGGTGCACATTGTCCTCATCGTGCACGTTGTCCTCATGGTGCACGTTGTCCTCATCGTGCACGTTGTCCTCATGGTGCACGTTGTCCTCATGGTGCACATTGTCCTCATGGTGCACGTTGTCCTCATGGTGCACGTTGTCCTCATGGTGCACGTTGTCCTCATGGTGCACATTGTCCTCATGGTGCACATTGTCCTCATGGTGCACGTTGTCCTCATGGTGCACGTTGTCCTCATCGTGCACGTTGTCCTCATCGTGCACGTTGTCCTCATGACTGTTACATCAGCGGTTAAATTTGATTCACACAACCACACACGAGCTGGACCGATTTTCCTGTCTGTTCCAGGAATGCTTCATACGGTGGTCACATGGGAAGACCAAGTCCTGATAAATCCCACGTCCTCATGTCGTGTGTCAGCAGCAGGCATCTGGCCGTCATGGCCTCCACCCTACAGCGTAGGGTGCAGCCAAGCTGTGGTGCAGCCAAGCTGTGGTGTAGTCTGGCTCATTTGCCGTGGACCCGGAGAAGCCGGATGCTCTGCCAAAAGCTCCGTTCCCAGGCCTGGCTTCCAGAACGGCTCCTTCACAAATGGGATTCAACAGGAACCGGGTCTCGCTGTGTGCTAATATTTAGTCCCTTTCTGAAGAGGCGCCACACTCTTTTGGTTTGTGGTTGACAGTAGGATTAAGTTATGAAGTCAGGATGCTCATCAACTAGTAAACCCGTGTTCCAAGGCTAAACCCAGACGCTAGTTCTGAGCTAATGACAATCATGCCGACGACACGGTAACACCAGACTTTCCTATAAAAGCTTTCTAAGCTCACATTTTGGTGACGGTTCAAAGAGCTCAGACCTCAGCTTGGAAGAAGGAAATGGTTTACAGTCCCTTGCAAAAGTATTTGCCCCCTTGAATGCTTTTCCCTTTTAAATCCCTAATGATCTATGAAATGTCTATTTCTCTGGACAAAACTCTTAAAGGGTCTAAATCCTCCTGTTCTTAAGCTTTTTAGAGTAAACTATATCCCTATATCGATGAAACAAAAACATCTATAGAGAAAAAGAACTGCCTGCATCGGTATTCACCTCCTTCAAGTCTCTGTGGATACGTATCACTCAGTCTACATCTGCAATCTGGCTCTGTTCTCAATGAAAACTGATCCAGTTAGGTTGTGCAGATATCGGGTATGACCATCCTGTTCCACATCTAACCCTAAGTTCTCTATGGGATTTAGGTCTGGGCCGTGGCTCTGCTACTCCAGATCATTCAGTATCTTTAAACCGGTTTACAGCAACATTAAACCCATTCACAGCAATGTTAAACCGGTTCACAGCAACAGTAAACCGGTTCGTAGCAACGTTAAACTGATTTACAGCAACGTTAAACCCATTCACAGCAACATTAAACTGGTTCATAGCAACAGTAAACCGGTTCATAGCAACGTTAAACTGATTCACAGCAACGTTAAACCGATTCACAGCAACATTAAACTGATTCATAGCAACGTTAAACCGATTTATAGCAACGTTAATCCGGTTCACAGCAACATTAAACTGGTTCACAGCAACATTAAACTGATTTACAGCAACGTTAAACTGGTTTACAGCAACGTTAAACCGATTTATAGCAACGTTAATCCGGTTCACAGCAACATTAAACTGGTTCACAGCAACATTAAACTGATTTACAGCAACGTTAAACTGGTTTACAGCAACGTTAAACCGATTTATAGCAACGTTAATCCGGTTCACAGCAACATTAAACTGGTTCACAGCAACATTAAACTGATTTACAGCAACGTTAAACTGGTTTACAGCAACGTTAAACTGGTTTACAGCAACGTTAAACCGATTTATAGCAACGTTAATCCGGTTCACAGCAACATTAAACTGGTTCACAGCAACATTAAACTGATTTACAGCAACGTTAAACTGATTTACAGCAACGTTAAACTGGTTTACAGCAACGTTAAACCGATTTATAGCAACGTTAATCCGGTTCACAGCAACATTAAACTGGTTCACAGCAACATTAAACTGGTTCACAGCAACATTAAACTGATTTACAGCAACGTTAAACTGGTTTACAGCAACGTTAATACTTGCAATCCTTAACATAAAATACTGTGCAATTTGAAAAATACTTCTGTGCAATACTCATCAGGAACCACACCATAACAGACTGATATTTTACTGACATTATTATTGATATATATTATTTATGTCTGAATGTAAACGGCTGGCCCGGGACCAGAGAGCCTAATTTCGTTTTATCATGATAAAATGACAATAAAGTTTTCCTGATTCCTGATTCCTAAAACCGGTTCACAGCTGCTGGGGGGGCCGCTCTCCTGGTTGGGCTGGAGCCGCGCTCTCTGTCCCCCCATGCCTCCCTGCTCTCTGGCTTTACTCACGGTGGTCCCACTGGTCCTGGCCTGGGAGGCGTATGTGGTTGCCCGGGGGGGGCGGTTGTTCTCAATCTGTTGCCGTGCGGCGTTGGGGGGTTTTTCTTCCTGCCACTAATGCCACGGCGGGGGTCTTGGTGTGGGGGTGGCCTCTCTCACTCCTTCTTTTTACATTCCATCATCAATTTTAGAGGAACATAAACACTCACCTGAGCACAGGTGTTAGCTCACCTTTGCACTAATAGTTGGCGTGACTGAAGGAAATATTTCACTCTGATTGGTTTGAATGCATAAGTATGCGTGTGTGAACAGTATCTGTATTGTTTACATGTTGACATGTGGACATTTTTTTGGAGCCAACAAGTATGTTTGTGGGATTTAGGTGTGTGTGTGGACAGGCCCCGCCCCTTCTAGATTTATATTACCTTTGAACCTTACCGTAATGATAAACATTCAGCAACTTGTTGCTCTATGCTGCTTCATGGTCTTATCCCCTCCTATTATCACCCTCCTAACCCCCCCCTCTCTCTAATATCCCTCTCTCTTCTTCCCTTCTTTCCTTTTCCGTCCGGTCCAACACCAAAGATTTTCAAACATGATTGAAATTAATACATTTTCGCCTCACTTACAAAAGGGGTTTATTCAGTCATACCTCTGGTTTGTCTGAAGATTAATAACCCCTCTTGTTAAAATAAAATATGTCCAACACAAGAGGCCTTCAGCTCTCATCTGTTTGCCCAGCTGTTGGACAGGACAAGTAAAAAGAAAAGAAAAAACAGTTGACAGCGACGTTAAACCAGAAATGACTTAACTTGAGGCTCTGTGTGCAGAATAAAATTATAATAATGTGCCAAAGTTGGAATCGGTAAAGCTGCTTTCAGCCTACATGTCTGGATTACATTATAACTCCTGAAATCCAGCCAAGTAACAAATTGAATCCAGCAAAGAGAAGAGATTTCACCATCCAGTGTTAAGACGAGCTGCAGTACAGACAGCGAGCGTACAGCAGCCTAAAGACAAGAATTTAGGAGGAAAAGTATCACGTCCTCGTAAAGAAGGGCCTAAAACACGCTGATTGGAACCATCTGGAGAAGAAACGAGTCTGAAAATAGCTGGAAGGGGCATTTGCAAGAACGGGGTTGTCTCAGTACCTTTACTTCCAACCAAAGGAAAAGGATGGGCATGAGGCGGATCCTCACAGAGGGCAGAGACTCCAGTACTGGACTGAGGAATGCAGCAAAATCATTACATCTTCATGAGACAAAGTTCTGGTGGAGGAGAAAAGAGGATTATTTCTTATGCAGCAGATGAAATCTGGATGTGTACTTGTTGCTAAGCATCCCAGATTTTCTCTTCCATTTCTACTCATTATGTCTTTTAGATGAATAGGGGATAGTTCTTTAGAGTCCAGACCCAGAATCTAAAGAACTCACTGAGTCTCCATTGTAAGAAAAAGAGCACTGCAAATGTCCTGAGCTTCACATCCCAACAAATGCTTTAGTGGAGCCAATTTCAAATCAGGCTTGAAACAAACCAGAAATGTGTTTTCATTGTGTTTGTGCATCTCATTCAATAACCGTCACCCTGAACATTAAAGAATTGTTGTGCAGATCAAAGCAAGTGAGGCCTATGCAACACGTTTAAAGGTGGAAGAGGACATTCTTGCTGGTGGGGGTCTTCAGACCTCAGCACTCCCTGGTGTCCCTCATGTGTGTTGTCCAGAAGCCAGTTGTCCATATCGTCACTCAGCCTCTCTGGTGTCTGTTTTCTCCCTCTTCTGATGTCACCGTCCCAAAGGTCGCAGACAGGCAGGCAGCCATCTGAGCAATGCAGCGCCGCGTGTCTGCGCTGCACGCACGCCTCCACGCTCAGCTCTAGGGGGGGTTTACAGCGACAACATGCTTTTTCCAGAGAACTGCCCCGGTTTTGCTGCATTCCTTCCTTCTGGAAGTACCCTGAGGTGAGTCGCCATCACAAGCTGAGTGTGCTCATCTCACTGTGGAAGGCGTCACCAGCTACATCTTAAATACCTTTTTGGGGGGGTCATCCTCATACACCTCCCAAATATATAGCATGCCTTCAACATCCAGGATTCCAGGATCCCTGCAGCTTTTAGGAGTGCACCTACTGCAGGGTCAGCAGGGGTGGAAGGTTGACCTTAGGCTCTACCGATGTCCTATGCCATGAGCATACACATCTATAGGCCACTGCACCTCTGTCAGAACGACACAGAGGCAGAATTTGGGAAGCCTTCCCATGTCCACAGTAATTACTGGGGTAAGGGGCAGCATGGGGCTGTTAATCAAAACCACTAATGACAGGTGTGGGTGGGTTTAAGGAGACCTGCAGCATTTCTCAAGGAGTTTGCAAAAACATCAAGCCTTGCGTTTGGTTCCTTTCATTTCCTCATAAAGAAGTGGACTGTCAGTATAAATGTGTAGCTTGAACAGAACCAATGGGGTTATAGATGCCATGATCTCCATTGAAAACATCTTTTGTGTAAAAATGTTGTGACCGGTGAGAGCTTCCAAGAATAACGGCCTGAAACTGTTATGGTCGCCCCCTACTGGGGTTTTTTGGTTTTTCATTCCAGGTTGACTGTGGCCTCCATGATTGGTCACAGCTGCCTGCAATGATCTCACTTAGCTTCATTATTTAAGGAAGCTCCTCCCTGTGTTTGTTGCTGAAGCGTCTTCTTCTTGGTGATGATTAAAAACACTTGAACTCAAGCAGTCTGGTGGAGTCTTCCTGCTGCTGGCTGAACAGAGACTTCTGATTCCTGCCTGAACATCTACCTCAGCACAATCACAGTCCAGGTCGGCTCGTGAAAAAGATTCTGAACGGGATGCAGAAACCCAGACGGTACCTGTGTGCAGAAAAGGATGAGCTTACTAACCCAGCAACCAGTCCAGCTGATGGAGGGAACACGGAAGGCAGCAGAGGAAGGAGCAAAGCAATGCCAGGACCGGACATGAATGGGTTTTGTAGGCTGGTGTTTTCAAGCCACAGAGAAGCAGCATGACTCTTGAATAGAAGCTCCTCTGTGAAAAGATTTGGGTCAGCTGTTTGCTGCATGCAGGCTGCTGTCTCACAATGCAATTGTCTTGTTTTGATGAGCGTGGTATTTGATGTCTCATCATCTTCACTATGGACACATCCAAAAGCCAGGAATGATCAGATGCTAAATCTGAGAATGTTGTTTCAGGATGTATTCAGACTGGACACGTTTGCTTTGTTTCAGTTCAATGATACGGTGTTGGCTTACCATCAGTGCAGTTTTATTTTAGGTCTATAACAAGTTTTTCTACAAGAGTTGCTGAATATTGTCCAGCATTTTACTCAACCAGTTCCTGAAAGAATGACTTGGCCAACATGGGTCCAGGTTTCAAGCCCCACCGAGCCATGTTGAGCCATGGTCCCACCTGTCCCTAAGGGGATTGTCTGGATCACACAGCCTTTGGGTTGAGTTCTGGGAAGAGTCTGCTTTCCTTAAAGGATATATGTGTCTTCAGATGTTTCCTGTCCCAGTGGATTCACCCTGGTCTGCCCCCTTATGCCTCTTCCCTGTCCCCTTCACACTTCCTGTCCCTGGAGAGGCTTATCAGGATTTCCTCTTCCTGTTCTTGAGGGGTAAGTAATGATCCCCTCTCCCCTCCTTGGCTGCAAGGACTTTTAGAACTTTTTACAGACATCACTAATGGGAAGTGTTGCCCAAAGACACTTTTCTCCAAAACAGAATCAGCTGATTTCTGTTGAGTAAGCACGTCACCCCTGTCCAGTGTTGCATACCAGTACAAGGCTGTTTTCCTGTGGAATTCTGCACCACTCTGACTGATACACACACTTGGATGAGCGGCGATAGTCCGGTTGCTACAACTTCAAGACGACATCACCCGGATGAATGAGAACCTTCACCAACGTACTGCTGGAGTTATGCTAATTGTGTACGCGGCTGAAGAGTTACGGTAGTGAAAAGAAAGCTAAAGCTCCCGTGTGAAAGGTTTACGCACAATTGGCTTAAAACTCAGAACAAACCATGACATCTAAGCTCAGACCACATCAATACAGAGCATTGCTGCCTGCGTCCAGGTTGACGTGATGCAAGATGCCTGCGTTCAGAGCACGTGGCGGCGAGTGTGCGTTGCTGAGTCACCTCTTTGTCCTTCCCAACAACCGAAACAGTCTCACTGTGACAGCAGGGTGCATGAATCAGAGCCAGCTTTCACAAACAAAAGGAGACTTAACGTTGGTGAAAACTAGACAATAACCAGGAAATAGTCTTTTCACGACCAACTAGGTGAAGGTCAACAATGGAAAATGCATCAACTGAAACCCTCATTGGAGATTCACTTTGTTTGCTGTCAAAGGAAATCCAGAAATATACAAAGTACAAAAATCTCTTAATTATCAAGCTAAAAAGCACAAAATGTTTCTGAAAGACTTCTGTAGGAAACAAGGCAAAAACAAGAATCTACATGCTAATGTTGATGAGGGGGTGTCATGGACAAAGCCCTGCCACAGCAGCTTACATGACCATAACACATGGTTGTGATGGCGTCTGTGGACCTGGCCCACATCACCGCCACGCTGCCGTAATCGCTGAGCTCCCAGCGTTTAAGTAAACACTGCTGATGCCAGGATGTTGCAGGCAGGCCGGATATCAGTTTGCAGCCTCCAGCTCTCCCCAC
Source organism: Oryzias latipes (assembly GCF_053564925.1). Classification (NCBI taxonomy): domain Eukaryota; kingdom Metazoa; phylum Chordata; class Actinopteri; order Beloniformes; family Adrianichthyidae; genus Oryzias; species Oryzias latipes. The sequence goes on along the minus strand of NC_136254.1, from coordinate 469,888 downwards.
AGGCTGGTTGTCATTCACAGATTCTCCACTGAGATTGCATAAGAACTCCTAAATTATTCAGCTAAACATTTTATAGAAAAGCAGTTAAATATTTCTTTGTTGCAAACACTGAGATGAATTAGAGGAGCTCACTCCAAACAGGTTGTACTGGGCAAAAGAAAGGAAAACAACTGAATAGCTGTCAAAATTCCTTCTTACCTTTCTCCTCTGGCATTGTCGCTATGGCTTTAGTGACAACACAGATTAGACTGGTGTCCTTCACTGATAAAAATGTAGAGACCAATTCCCAAAGTTGTCAGCGTGTACTGCCAGACTCGTGACCCATCGTCTGCACGCTGTGGACAGACTGAGGGTCCGTCCGTTACTATCTGTGGAATGAGCTCAGGTCATGGGTGTCTCTCCCACCTCTCTGCAACTATCTGGTAAAAATAGAAGCCTGTAGAGTTGGAGGAGGGTGACACCTCCCAGCAATGTGTCACCGGGTGTGTCCCAGTCCTCGCCATGCTGTGTCCGGACCGGAGCGCGCCCCGCTTTGAAGCCGCTCGCTGGAGTCAAAATGCTGATTTCTGATGGAATTGACTATCAGAATGAATCCAAGATCAACCCAAACAGCTCTGATCCGGATATTTCTCCGGATCACACTGGAACGCTGTGATGGAACTGTAATTTTTAATACTGTTAAACTTCTGACAGCATGAATAAAGGCAAATTGAAGGCGTGTCTTTTGTTGAGCGATAAAGCTATTCTCTCTTGGATTGGCAGGTTAGGTCTGCACCAGTATGTTTCCTGGAATAAAAAATGCCACATTTGGAAAGTAAGACGGTACATCTGAGAGCTCCTGCAAAGACCAAACATGTGGACCCTTCTCTGTTTGGAAACAAGGCTCTCCGAGGCGGACAAGAGTTCAGAATGCGACATAGACAGCCCGGACAACAGCAGAAGCAAAAAGGACCAGCGGAGGGAAGACAGCAGGCCAAAGCCTGATCTCAGAAGTGTGAAGGACAAAAACATTGGAACAATGTCTAGTCAGTACAGTGAGAAGGTCTCCTTAAGCTAGCCAGAGGTTGGGACATGTCCAGAGGACTGACTGAAGGATGCTGAGTCTAGAGCTGCCAGAGGTCTAGAGCAAGACCAGAGAAGGAAGACATGAAGGTAGCTGCTGGTAGAGGATGCAGGAGACAGACAGAAGAAGCTGATTGGCTGTGGAGACCCTGAAGGGAAACGCCCAAAAGAAGAGTAGAAGAAGAAGATGAGGTCTAGCTCGAAGGACCATAAATGTGGGTGAGGTTTTGGGTTTTAACGCTGTTCGTGATTGACAACACTCTCAACCTGGGATTGCGGGTCAAAGTCTATAACGTAGCACTGAATGTGAAATAACTGTTTATTTATTATGACATTTTACTTAAAAACTTCTTAACGATTTTTATATTGGTTTATATTCTTTTCATGTTTACTGTATCTTTTTTGACTGAGTTCCATCGGAAATTTTGTTGTAGAAATACAATGACAATCAAATCTTTGAATCTTTACTTGGAGGTCTGGATGATGGTGGATGGCTTTAGTAACTGTAATCCACACGTTACATCCATTGGTTTGAAGCACACATGCAGGTATATCTTTGTGCACGCCCACATGCACGCCACGTGCGCTCGTTATCGGGGTAATAAGCGCTAATAAAGCTGTGTATTACTAAATAAACAGTGTGGCTCACAGAAAATCGCACTAACAGAAACTTATTTAGGTCATCAACGCACACAAAACATCCACAGGATGACTTTCAGTTTCACTAGCAATGCAGCACACACACACACACACACACACACACACACACATACACACACAAACACACACACACATGGAGCACAGCAGGGAGGCAGACTGCCGTGCAGCAACGCCATGACATCATCACTCCTGTAATGAGCAGGCGTCTCCCTCTAAACAGAACTTAAACTAAAAGAAAACTTATTTCTAAGTCAGCTTCAGATCAGCTGAGTCTGGTTTATGTTTCTAAAACCCACCAATCACAGCAGACAACACACATGTGATGTCATCAACATGGATCAGTCCATCATTCCAATCCAATGTGTGGACTAGGGCTGCACGATATGAGGAAAACTTGCGATATGCGATATTAGTGATCAATATTGCGATAACGATAAATTTGCGGTAAATAAACAAATAGAAAAATAAACAAAAACATCATTCCCATTTCATTGCAACAGTTTAAAAATTATGCTCCTAATGACCCTCATCGACATGGGGGACAAACGTCAGGGTGGCCACCCCTGGTCCTCAAGAGCCTCAACCCTGTCTGTTTTCCAGTTCTCCCTAGACTGCTCGATAATGACAACCAAAATCAGGTGTGTTCAGTCAATCAGGATGTGAAATCACTTGAGTCAGCCAATCAACAGCAAGCTGGTTAAGGAGAGCTGGAAAACAGGCAGGGTTGAGGCTCTTCAGGACCAGGGTTAACATAACAGGCCTCCATCTGATTGGTCAACAATGGGAAGGCGTCCATCTGATTGGTCAAAGCATAAAGGGATTTATTTGATTCGTTAAATGCTTCAAGCTGCTAGAAGATTGTTTTAACACATTTTGGGTTTGCGATTTATTGCGATATTCGCCGTCTTTTGCGATATGCATATTGCAGAGCTGGATATTGCGATAACGATAAATTTGCGGTATATTGTGCAGCCCTAGTGTGGACAGACTGAATAAAGTCATGTGACCATCCAGTGTCTAGAATGTTCTAAGAATGTTCCCTTTGGATTCTCTGGATGTGGAAAAACAACAGTGGTGAACTTTAGGAAACTAACATGTGAATGGATTTGACATTCATTCTAGTTTACTTGTTGGTTTGGACACAGATTTCATTAACTTGATGATCTGGAAGAAATCCAAGAATCTGGAAAACTGTTCAGTAGCAGGAATTTCTGTCTGGAAGTTTGGATGAAGAGGATCTGGATCCACTTTAGGACAGAGGATCTGGATCCACTTTAGGACAGAGGATCAGATCCAGTCGGATCATTTAAGATGAAACAAAATTGACTATGAATTGTATTATCAACCACTAATTCTAATAGTTGTGTAATTGTTACCATCATCATCAAAGAATAAAGGCTTTATTTAGACCTCTAGACCAGTTTAAATAGGAATTTCTGTCTGAGTCTGTTTTCAGACTGGGAAACCTGTTGGGTCTGTATTCAGACTGCCGTCAAGCCGACTTTCCTGTTCCAGAATGAATTTAGAGATATCTCTCATTGGTCAGGAATTACGAGGGCGGGGCAAAGCCACTAGAAGCTATGTAAACATGAAAGTCAGTTTTAGTTCAGTCAAACTTTGTTTCTCTGACTGATTCTGAACGTCTGCATCAACGTCTGGTTGAACACTTTCTCCTTTGGTGGAGTCGTGCTGCAGGGCGGTTACCGAGGAGACGACGGCTAAGAAGGAGCTCTGATAAATGTTTATGACGTACAGATGGTTGGAAAACAGTGAGAAGGGATGTGGATCACATATGAGGCTGAATTCATTTCAGTGAGTGTCTGTGTCTCATGGCTGTGGTGTCATGTCATTGTTTTAGGAACTACAAGGTAGCTTCAGGATGATGTCACAGCGGCGGAGGGCGCGTGCCGCGTAACGAGACGCAGAAAAGCGTGGAAGAAGCTTTTCAGTGATGTTAAAATAAACGCTCTAACAAATAAACAGCTGGACTCTTCTTCTGTCTGGTAAAACCACAATCGTTGCTCCACATTTGTCTGCGACTCGTCTGTTGCTTCTTTCCTGCTCTGTTTACGTGACGACCGACTCCGGTGGTCCTGGACCAGAGTCCGTTTGGCCGTATTCAGACTGAAAATATGTTCCGATTATCGGGTAAACAACCTCATTTGTCTCAAATGTGTCCAGTCTGAATACATCCTGAGTCACTCTGGTTAAAGTTTTGTCTAAAGATGTTCTGGATCAATTTTAAGTCAAGGAATTGGATCCAGTCGGATCGTTCAAATTGAACCAAAATCAACAGTGAATCGAATCGGCAAATTGTAATTCAAATTTTTAATTCAATTGCAATTGAATAGTTGTCGAAATGAATGGTTAAACCCCCTAATTAAAGCCCTTAAGTTGCTGTGTGCTCCTTCTTTTGAAGGCTTCATTAGCTCGTCCTCTTACTGCCACCCTTTCATCTAAGACACACTTGGGACATCTCAAAGCAAGAAGTAGGACCAAAGCTTACAACTGAAAACCAGTGACATCACCAAAGTTTGCCAAAAAATACCACCAGGGCTGAAAGAAAGTTCTTTAACAATCCCAAAGTGTAAATGTTTTTATTATCAGGAATATTGGGAGAAACCCCTTAATAGCAGCTATCAGGCAGAAAGGGACTCCCACAGGAGCTGCAGCTTCTTTATGTCAACAAGAAGAACTGGAAATAGTAAAGTATACACAGCTGATCAGAAGTTAGCAACCGGATAACAATAAGCTAGGTTAAGAAAGCAAAAAGTTACGTAAAGCAAAGCAGAGATGGAATTATTATTTTTTTTTTTTTATGCACCTTGGGGGGGGGCTACTTGGCAGTGGCCCTCCACCTATGGTTGCCGTATGGAGTGGGCCCCCCCTCTTTCGGTTTTATTTGCACCTTAGACATGTAGGGTCCTTGGTAGGGGGGGTGCTTGGACATCACTGCAAGCAAGCAGCGGATGTCCTCCTGGCACCCTACCCGCCAATTTTAACCGCATCTTAGACATTTAGGGCCCCTTGGTGGGGAGGGTGAGGGGACATCACTGTGAGTAATCAGGAGATGTCCCCTTAGTGCCCTACTCGCCAATTTTAACTGCACCCCCCTTAGTACACACACCCCTCCCCCTTCAATATATACATTCCAACATAAACACACACACATGCACACACACACCCTCTCAAACACACATACACGCACACACATTTTGCAAGGAAGGTGGGACCTGGGTCCATCTGTCCCCTACCCCTTCCCTGGTGGGGGGTGCGGGCCCCTTGGCGATGGCGGCCGTGTCCCTTGGGTGCCGGCTCCCTGGGCCCGGCGGTGCTCTCTCCGCACGGTGGGGGGGTTCATATTACACCTGAGCCGGGGGTGTTCGTGTCCCTGAGGGGTGGGTCCTGGTCTTTGCCCCTGAGCGCTGGGCCCCGCCAAACTTCCAACATGGCCGAGCCTGGTCGGGCCATATTTATAACACCCCTTGTGGGCCGCCCTTTTTTCCCCGGGGTTCCCCCCTCCTGGGCGGGGGCGGCAGGCCCCTGCCTTGCTCCTCCCTGGACCAACCGTGGGCCGGGTGGGTGACTGCCTGGAGTGCGGAGCGGGTCTCCCTTGGGGGGTCCTGGCTCGTACCTGGGGTTGGGGCGGGGGGATGCCCGGAACTCCTGGGTGGTGGTGGGGTGCTCGTCTGGGGCTGTGGGCGTCCTTCTCCGGTGGGGCCCTGCGTTGGGCTCTTCCGGCGCGGCGGGGGGGCTGCTTTCCTGGCTGGGCTGGGGCGGCGCTCTCTTTCCCTCCGCGCCTCCCTGCTCTCTTGCTCTGGGGGCCTCGCGGCGGTCCTGCTGGCCCTGGCCTGGGTGGCGGTCTTGGTCGCCCGGGGGGCAGTTGTTCCCTGCCTGTTCCCGTGTGGCGTTGGGGGGATTCCGGCTGCTGCTGCGGCGGGGGTCCGGGTGTGGGGGTGGCTGGGCGCTCCTCCTCCTTATTTTCACATTCCACCATCCATTTTAGAAGAACATAAACACCCACCTGAGCACAGGTGTTAGCTCACCTTTGCACTAATAGTTTGCATGATTGAATGAATGAAAGATTTCACACTAGTTGTTTTAAAGGCATAGGTATGCGTGTGTGAACACTATCTGTTTTGTGTACATGTTGACATGTGAACATTTTTTGCAGCTAGCAGGTGTGTTGATAATATTTGAGTGTGTGTGAATAGGCCCCGCCCTTTTTGTACTACATTTGAACTGTACCGAAACGATAAACAACCAGTAAACCTGTCTGCTCTATGCTGCTTCATGGTCTTACCCCCCCCCCCTCTCACTATCACCCCCCCCCCCCCCCCCCCCGACATCCCTCCCTCTTCTTCCGTTCTTTCCTTTTCCGTCCGGTCCAACACCAAAGATTTTCAATCATGGTTGAAATTAATAAAGTTTGGCCTCAATTACAAAAGGGGTTTATTCAGACATACCTTTGGTTTGTCTGAAGATTAATAACCCCTCTTGTTAAAGTAAAATATGTCCAACACAAGAGGCCCTCAGCTCTCATCTGCCTGCCCAGCTGTTGGACAGGACAAGTAAAAAAAAAAAAAAGAGATGGAATTATTTGAGTGCTCTTCCTCCCATTCACACCTTCTATTGAACGTCTTTAGTCAATATTGAATGGTTTCACAATATTGAAAGAGTTCATATTTGTATTCATGATTAAGAGTAACAATTAAATTATGTACTAGTGTACGTAAACTTGTATTTTCCAATCAATTTAATGACTAATTATCCAGTGTCTGATAAATCTTTAGATATACATTTCTGTTGTTTGTCTAGTTTTGTATTATTTCTGCTTCGCTTTTGATAATTCCCAAATCCATTTACACTTTGAAACAGATATAAAATAAGCAACAACAATGTAAGAAGTTATTCTAGACTGGGTTTTATCTGGGTTTCTTAGCTCCTTTTCTGGGTTTTTGCAGTAATACGTACTTCAGAACTCATAAACACACAGAACCCTGCATTCTAACCAAAGAACCACAAATCAAGCAAAACACCCGGAAAACGACCCCTCTGTTGGGGCAAACGTACACGGATAGTTTCTAGGTCCTGGGGCAGATTGGGCTGGTGAGGGCAGAGGATTACACCGTCCAAAAACACGGTGCACCAAGCTCTTGGTTCTGACATCAGTACGGTAAGAATCCCAGCAGGCAGTGGTCCAACACTTCTTTGGGTTTTTCTGCTTCTAGGTGGGCCGACGTGCTGACCAGGTATGTTTGACGGCATGAACTTTTAAAGACAACAGCATGATCAGCAGGAGTTTCAGGTTTCACAAAGACACGGCGGTACACGCCCTTCCCTTTAGTGCATTTCTTTTCATGTGCGCTGAACTGCAGCAGTGATTCTAGATGGTTCTTTTTCTTCATCTCTGCAGATGACAGGATGTTTATTCTGACCAGCTTTAGGCCAACTTTACATTTAGCTTTAATAAAAACTAACATGTTCTACATCAGACTATCCACACTAAAAAGACATCATATTACTAGGATAACATGCAACTTTATTGATTTAGTCAAAAAAGTCACTTCAGTTCAATGGCTAAATTAGCTTACGTTTGTTAAACGATAAGAAATGAGGAGTGAATGTTTTTAAAACCAAAAGGAAAGAGTAGATGCTTTACTTTGGAAGGAAAAGGGCTTATGTGATGCAAAATCCACTTTTTGCCAAATACTTCCTGACACTACCTGTATGTTATCCAGGCTGGGGACCGGCACAGGGAGACCCAGACTTGAGCCCCTTTCAGGCAGTAGTGTGAAGGGTCCGGCCTAAGGACCCACACTGGATGAAGCTCAACACACCCCTGGGAATCAAACCCCGGTTTTCCATGTACCAGTCCTACACGCAGCAGACCAGCCGCTAAACAAGTAAACCTTCAAACTAGAACCAGGGTTAAACCATCCAATACAACAGGGTTAAACCATCTAATGAACCAGGGTTAAACCATCTAATGAACCAGGGTTAAACCATTTAATGAACCAGGGCTAAACCATCTAATGATCAGGGTTAAACCATCCAATACAACAGGGTTAAACCATCTAATGAACCAGGGTTAAACCATTTAATGAACCAGGGCTAAACCATCTAATGAACCAGGGTTAAACCATTTAATGAACCAGGGCTAAACCATTTAATGAACCAGGGCTAAACCATTTAATGAACCAGGGCTAAACCATCTACTGACACAGGGTTAAACCATCTAATGAACCAGGGTTAAACCATCAAATACAACAGGGTTAAACCATCTAATGAACCAGGGCTAAACCATTTAATGAACCAGGGCTAAACCATCTACTGAAACAGGGTTAAACCATCTAATGAACCAGGGCTAAACGATTTAATGAACCAGGGCTAAACCATTTAATGAACCAGGGCTAAACCATCTAATGAAACAGGGTTAAACCATCTAATGACCCAGGGTTAAATCATCTAATGAACCAGGGTTAAACCATCCAATACAACAGGGCTAAACCATCTAATGAACCAGGGTTAAACCATCTAATGAACCAGGGTTAAATCATCTAATGAACCAGGGTTAAACCATCCAATACAACAGGGCTAAACCATCTAATGAACCAGGGTTAAACCATCTAATGAACCAGGGTTAAACCATCTAATGAACCAGGGTTAAACCATCCAATACAACAGGGCTAAACCATCTAATGAACCAGGGTTAAACCATCTAATGAACCAGGGTTAAACCATCCAATACAACAGGGCTAAACCATCTAATGAACCAGGGTTAAACCATCTAATGAACCAGGGTTAAACCATCTAATGAACCAGGGTTAAACCATCTAATGAACCAGGGTTAAACCATCCAATACAACAGGGTTAAACCATCTAATGAACCAGGGTTAAACCATCTAATGAACCAGGGTTAAATCATCTAATGAACCAGGGTTAAACCATCCAATACAACAGGGCTAAACCATCTAATGAACCAGGGTTAAACCATCTAATGAACCAGGGTTAAATCATCTAATGAACCAGGGCTAAACCATCCAATACAACAGGGCTAAACCATCTAATGAAGCAGGGTTAAACCATCAAATGCAAACAAGCAGGAGCAGGGTCGTTGACCCCCGTCCTAAACCAAGGAGCGACCCGTAAACCAAAGCTAACCGTTAACCTGATAGTCGGGTCCACTTATCAGATCCTACCTGGCGGAAAGAACCATGTGTGTCAGTTTAGGTGGTTATGAATCCACCACAGCTCGGGTTCCCTATGGGGTCCCACAAGGGTCGGTTTTGGGACCTCTTCTGTTTTCTTTATATCTGTTACCTTTAGGGTCCATTCTAAGAAAACACGGCATTTCCTTTCATTTATACGCTGACGACAGTCAGATCTATCTGCCGCTAAAAAAGGATAATCTCTCTGTGACGCGGCTCCTGTCATGTCTCCATGACATTAAGGACTGGTTGGCCCTAAGTTTCTTGAGTTTGAATGAAAAGAAAACAGAAGTTGTAATTTTTGGACCGAATGATTTTAGTGGACCGTCCCCGATTGATCTGGGCTCTCTGACTGGTTTCTTAAAATCAACTGTTTCTAACTTGGGTGTTAAATTGGAGAGTAATTTTAGGATGGACCAACAGATAAGCTCTGTAGTGAAGTTAAGCTTTTTAAGCCTTCGCCAACTTGCTAAGGTAAAACCTTTTTTAACACCTGCACACTTTGAAACAGTAATCCATGCTTTCATCACGTCCCGGCTGGATTACTGCAACTCTCTTTATCTTGGACTCAGCCAGTCGTCTCTCTTGCGTCTCCAACGTGTTCAAAATGCAGCTGCTCGTCTTATGGTTGGAGCACGCAAAAGAGACCACATCACACCGATCCTAGCATCGCTTCACTGGCTGCCTGTGCATTTTAGAATTCATTTTAAGATTCTTCTGCTTGTTTTTAAATCTTTACACGGTCTTGCCCCGCTGTACCTCTCTGAGCTTCTCACTCCCTATTCGCCGGCACGGTGCCTCAGATCAGCTGATCAGATGCTTCTAGAGGTACCGAGGTCCAGACGGAAGCTCAGAGGGGACAGAGCTTTTGCTGTAGCCGCTCCAAAGCTGTGGAATACTTTGCCGCTGGCCATTAGAGAAGCCCCTTCACTGTCCATTTTTAAAACCCGTTTAAAAACCCATTTTTATGCTCTGGCTTTTAACCCAATATGAAGACCACTGTTTTTCTAACTGTTTACTGTTTTCTATAGTTTTATCTCCCTCTGTGTTTTCCCCCCCTTAACATGTTTTAATGTTTTTTACTGTTGTGTTCAGCACTTTGTCTCAACTACTGTTGTATGAAAGTGCTATATAAATAAAGTTGAGTTGAGAGTTGAGAGAGCCAAGGCTTTGATCTGGAACGGAACGGATGCAGACAGACCAGCTGTGTGACGTCTGCGCAGACGGTGTGAATCACACTGAGCTGCTTGGTTCAGCTTAACGTCACGTCTGCTGAGGATTGATGGGTTCAGGTTCAGATCTGGAGAAAGGAGGAGACAGAAATCCCTGTGGGCAACAAACTTCCAGGAGGCAGAAGTGCTCACAGGATGACAGAACATTTACAAACTCAGGATTAGGGTAGGAACCGGAAAAGAACTGAGCCTGGGATTCTGACATTAACCATAACTGAAGCGGATCAGGTTATCTTCTAAAACGTGTTGAGCTGTGAGTAAATCAGATCTAAAGGAAAGTTTAGAGCAGCCTTTGGTCTGACAGGGAAGACAGCTTCCTCTTCAGCTTCTTCACAGGTCTGGATGACATGACGGGCATGGATGTCACTCACCAATGATCTCTGGAGACGCCCCAACAACCTTTACTTTCTCCTCTGCCTCGTACAGAGGCAGAGGAGAAAGAAGGGTCCAGTGAAAGTGAAAGTGAAAGTGAAAAAAAACAGCTTCCCGTAAAACAGACACAAAGTGCCAATAGTGAATGGATCTGGACAAAAGGCTCATTATCAGGCATGTGACAAGTTCAAGTAATAGTTTTCATAGATGTCCCAGTGAAGGGTCCAGTGAAAACGCTCTTTTTAACGATTTTTCTCATGATGGAGGACGTATACAAAACAATTCAGATTAACCTGCATTTCTGAGTATTTCATTGATATTTGGGAGTCAGGGGCAGATGACTTGTACCTTTTCAAAAAGATCATAGGTTCTACATAAAAACGACAGCTAGCGCATCAAAGCCTCTAGGCTCCGCCCCTTTCTGACGAACAGATCTATGAACGTCTTTGTTTTCCTCGTCTGAGATGGAATCTGGATCAGAACCGGACGGATGGATGGATCTGATGCTGCTGCTGTTTTTGTTGCTCCGCTAATGTTAGCTTAATGTTGTGAGGGGCTGTAAGCTAGCGGGAGAAAGTAGAAAAGGGATGATGGGAAATAATAACAATTATACCATGGTCCGGTTGAATACTCGATTCTGATTGGCTGCTGGGTATGTATTAAACCTGATGACCGCACAGTGAACAAAGAAGTTCGGTCAGCTAGCTTAAATGTTCTCTATCACTGCGCCGGCTTCTTTAAAACAACCTTTTGCTTCATCATCTAGACAAAAACAAGCGGTTAGAGGAGAACTTTCTCTCTGAAATGATGCTTTATTCAAGCCATCGGTACGATCAGCATAGATATATCGCCGAAACTTGACTGCAGCGGTGGTACTGGGCGACGCGGACTATATGTTACGTGATGCGGCGCAATATATAGTCTGCTTTTTGTGAGAAAAGCGATCCAAATCGGAAAAAAAACAAGAATTAAGGACTAAAACCTGGGTAATATGTATTGCTTTTGTAAGTGACCATGGTAAAAGCGGGTTAATGGCCTTCGAAGTGTGCAGTTGTTACTTTTTAACGCACTTCGTGGAACAGTCCGACTTCAGGCTTCCACGGCCTGCGTTAAAATGTAATAACCGCACACTTCGTCTGCCATTAACCCTTAGTTATCTTAAGTCCTAAATAATGACACGGGGTTCTAGATCTTGACTAAAAACAAACTTAAAAGAGCACCGGGAACGCTTTGACAGCAGATCAGAGGATGATGGGCGCAGAAGGAAATAAAGGACCAGTAACCAAACCGGTAACCTCAGGAAGTCATGTGTGCCGCAGTCACAGCCGCCCAGTGGACAGATCTGTACGCAGCAGCTGGAGGATACAGCTGGTGGGCCTGAAGAGGACGGATGTGCCCCCTTCCTACCACCCTCCATGAGACCAGAACCAGAACAGGTGGCCTCCATGAGACCAGAACCAAAACAGGTGGCCTCCATGGGACCAGAACGGAAACAGATGGGCTCCATGGGACATGGGCCAGAACAGGTGGCTTCCTTGAGACCAGAACCAGAACAGATGGCCTCCATGGGACCAGAACCAGAACAGGTGGCCTCCATGAGACCAGAACCAGAACAGGTGGCCTCCATGGGACCAGAACCAGAACAGGTGGTCTCCATGAGACCAGAAACAGAACAGGTGGGTTCCATGGGACCAGAACCAGAACAGGTGGTCTCCATGAGACCAGAACCAGAACAGATGGCCTCCATGGGACCAGAACCAGAACAGGTGGCCTCCATGGGACCAGAACCGGAACAGGTGGCCTCCATGGGACCAGAACAAGAAGGGTTGGATTCCATGGGACCAGAACCAGAACAGATGGCCTCCATAAGACACAAACCAGAGCAGGTGGCCACCATGGGACCAGAACCAGAACAAATGGCCTCCATGGGACCAGAACCGGAACAGATGGCCTCCATCAGACCAGAACCAGAACAGGTGGCCACAATAAGACCAGAACCAGAAAAGGTGGCCACAATAAGACCAGAACCAGAACAGGTGGCCTCCATGGGACCAGAACCAGAACAGGTGGTCTCCATGAGACCAGAACCAGAACAGATGGCCTCCATGGGACCAGAACCAGAACAGATGGCCTCCATGAGACCAGAACCAGAACAGGTGGCCTCCATGAGACCAGAACCAGAACAGGTGGCCTCCATGGGACCAAAACGGGAACAGATGGGCTCCATGGGACATGGGCCAGAACAGGTGGCCTTCTGTGTATTCTTTGACCTGTCTGTTGCTCCCAAACCACCACCTGGCCCTGCAGTTGTCCAAAGGAGACAAATAAATGAGAGCACTAGGGCACAGTTTGTAGAAATGATAAACCCTGAAAACGTCTCTGGTGCCAATGTTGATGAAATGCTGAATTCTGTTACTTCTAGCATCTTGAATGTTCTGGATGCCATTGCCCCTATGAAAGTTCAATTGAGAAAACATAGACAGAAAGCTCCCTGGAGGAATGATGATCTAGTCAGGGCACAGAAACAACAGTGCCGCAGAGCCGAGCGAAAGTGGCGCAAGTCAAAACTCCAGGTTCATTATGGAATATATAAGGCGGAGTTGTACGCTTATAACCAGATCTTATGCAGAACAAGGGAAAGGTACTTCTCTGAAATCATTGGAAGTTGCAGCAGCAACTCTCGTATCCTGTTCACAACAGTTAACAGATTAACTAACCCTCCAACCCAGCTACCAATAGAATTGGTTTGTACACCTAAATGTAATGAGTTTGCTGTATTTTTCAATGACAAGGTTCAGGGCATTAAAAAAGCCATCAACTCCACAACACATATAACTATCGAACGGCCACCTACTCACTCTAAGCTGACTCACTTTGTACCTGTCACTGACCAAACTGTCCAAGAGACCATCACCCGTCTGAGCTCGTCTACATGCTGCCTTGATGTGTTACCCACTAGATTTCTAAAGTCTGTCTTGAACAGTGTGTTGCCATCAATTACTCAAATAGTTAACATGTCTCTTCAATCTGGAATATTTCCAGAGGCCTTAAAAACTGCAGTCATTAAACCCCTCCTGAAAAAGAGCAGTCTTGATCCCACTGTACTGAATAATTACAGACCTATCTCTAATCTGCCATTTTTAGGAAAAGTCCTTGAAAAAGTTGTCTACCAACAGCTCACTGACTTTCTCTTATTAAACAATTCGTTTGATGTTTTCCAGTCAGGTTTTAGACCCCATCATAGCACAGAAACTGCTCTTATCAAGGTAACCAATGACATCCGCCTGAACACTGATGATGGAAAAGTCTCTGTCTTAATCCTGCTAGACCTGAGCGCTGCCTTTGATACTGTTGATCATGGGATCCTTTTGCACAGACTCCAAGACTGGGTTGGCATCTCTGGATCTGCCCTAAGTTGGCTCAAGTCTTATCTAGAAGACAGGAAATATTTTGTTGAAATTGGGAGTTGTGTCTCAGACTACATGGGCTTGAATTGTGGTGTGCCCCAGGGATCGATCCTGGGACCCCTTCTGTTCAACCTCTACATGCTGCCACTAGGGCAGTTAATACGCAGTAATAACATATCTTATCACAACTATGCAGATGATACTCAGATCTATGTGTCACTGACAACAGGTGAATATGGGCCGGTGGATTCTCTCAACCACTGCCTCCAACAGATCAGCGCGTGGATGCAGGACAACTTTCTCCAGCTAAACTCAAACAAGACCGAAGTTATTGTTTTTGGCCCACAGAAACAAAGAGAAAGTGTCAGCAGCTACCTTCATTCTCTGTCTCTTAAACCCTCAAATCAAGTCAGAAATCTAGGGGTAATCATGGACTCTGACCTGAACTTTAACAGCCATATCAAGTCAGTAACATCAGCTGCATTTTATCACCTGAAAAACATTGCCAAAATCAAAAACATAATCTCAAAGCGAGACCTGGAGATACTTATCCATGCATTTGTCTCCAGTAGGTTAGACTACTGTAACGGCCTGCTCACCGGCCTCTCCAAACGAGCTGTAAAACAGCTTCAGTACATCCAGAATGCTGCTGCTGGAGTCCTGACCAGAACCAGGAAGTATGATCACATTAGTCCTGTGCTCAGGTCTCTGCACTGGCTCCCTGTACCTCAAAGAATAGACTTCAAAGCAGCTCTGCTTGTGTACAAGTCTCTCCATGGCCGAGCACCAAAGTACATCTCTGACATGTTAGTGCCATATGAACCATCTCGTACTCTGAGGACCTCAGGGACCGGCCTCCTGTTGATTCTCAGAGTCAGAACTAAACAAGGGGAATCAGCGTTTCAATATTCTGCAGCTAAAATCTGGAACAGCCTCCCTGAAGGCGTAAGACAGGCCTCTTCTGTGTTCATGTTCAAATCTAGACTTAAAACATTTCTGTTTAGCCGTGTATATGACTGAAAGGTCCTATCTGCACCTTTCTTTCCTTCCTTTCTTTTTAAATCTTTTTTTTGTTTTTCCTTTTCTTTTAAAGTAAATTTTATGTTGATTATTTCTATGATGTATTGTGATTTTAATGCATTTTTCTGTTTTGTGAAGCACCTTGAATTACTTTGTGTACGAATTGTGCTATACAAAAAAACTTGCCTTGCCTCCATGGGACCAGAACCAGAACAGGTGGTCTCCATGAGAACACAAACAGAACAGGTGGGTTCCATGGGACCAGAACCAGAACAGGTGGTCTCCATGAGACCAGAACCAGAACAGATGGCCTCCATGGGACCAGAACCAGAACAGGTGGCCTCCATGAGACCAGAACCAGAACAGGTGGCCTCCATGGGACCAGAACCGCAACAGATGACCTCCATGGGACCAGAACAAGAAGGGTTGGATTCCATGGGACCAGAACCAGAACAGATGGCCTCCATAAGACACAAACCAGAGCAGGTGGCCACCATGGGACCAGAACCAGAACAGATGGCCTCCATGGGACCAGAACAAGAAGGGTTGGATTCCATGGGACCAGAACCAGAACAGATGGCCTCCATAAGACACAAACCAGAGCAGGTGGCCACCATGGGACCAGAACCGGAACAGATGACCTCCATGGGACCAGAACAAGAAGGGTTGGATTCCATGGGACCAGAACCAGAACAGATGGCCTCCATAAGACACAAACCAGAGCAGGTGGCCACCATGGGACCAGAACCAGAACAGATGGCCTCCATGGGACCAGAACCGGAACAGATGGCCTCCATCAGACCAGAACCAGAACAGGTGGCCACAATAAGACCAGAACCAGAACAGGTGGCCTCCATGGGACCAGAACCAGAACAGGTGGCCTCCTTGAGACCAGAACCAGAACAGGTGGCCTCCTTTAGACCATAAGCCATGAACCAGAACAGGTGGCCTTCATGGGACCAGAACCAGAACAGGTGGCCACCATGGGACCAGAACCAGAACAGGTGGCCACCATGGGACCAGAACCAGAACAGATGGCCTCCATGGGACCAGAACCGGAACAGATGGCCTCCATCAGACCAGAACCAGAACAGGTGGCCACAATAAGACCAGAACCAGAACAGGTGGCCACAATAAGACCAGAACCAGAACAGGTGGCCTCCATGGGACCAGAACCAGAACAGGTGGCCACCATGGGACCAGAACTAGAACAGGTGGCCACCATGGGACCAGAACCAGAACAGGTGGCCTCCTTGAGACCAGAACCAGAACAGGTGGCCTCCTTTAGACATCGACCAGAACAGGTGGCCTCCATAAGACCATAAGCCATGAACCAGAACAGGTGGCCTTCATGGGACCAGAACCAGAACAGGTGGCCTCCATGAGACCATAACCAGAACAGGTGGCCTCCATGGGACCAGAACCGGAACAGATGGGCTCCATGGGACATGGGCCAGAACAGGTGGCCTCCTTGAGACCAGAACCAGAACAGATGGCCTCCATGGGACCAGAACCAGAACAGGTGGCCTCCATGAGACCAGAACCAGAACAGGTGGCCTCCATGGGACCAGAACCAGAACAGGTGGTCTCCATGAGACCAGAAACAGAACAGGTGGGTTCCATGAGACCAGAACCAGAACAGATGGCCTCCATGGGACCAGAACCAGAACAGGTGGCCTCCATGGGACCAGAACCGGAACAGGTGGCCTCCATGGGACCAGAACAAGAAGGGTTGGATTCCATGGGACCAGAACCAGAACAGATGGCCTCCATAAGACACAAACCAGAGCAGGTGGCCACCATGGGACCAGAACCAGAACAGATGGCCTCCATGGGACCAGAACCGGAACAGGTGGCCTCCATGAGACCAGAACCGGAACAGGTGGCCTCCATGAGACCAGAACCAGAACAGGTGGCCTCCATGGGACCAGAACGGGAACAGATGGGCTCCATGGGACATGGGCCAGAACAGGTGGCCTTCATGGGACCAGAACCAGAGCAGATGGCCTCCATGGGACCAGAACCAGAACAGGTGGTCTCCATGAGAACAGAAACAGAACAGGTGGGTTCCATGGGACCAGAACCAGAACAGGTGGTCTCCATGAGACCAGAACCAGAACAGATGGCCTCCATGGGACCAG
Organism: Oryzias latipes; assembly: GCF_053564925.1. Classification (NCBI taxonomy): domain Eukaryota; kingdom Metazoa; phylum Chordata; class Actinopteri; order Beloniformes; family Adrianichthyidae; genus Oryzias; species Oryzias latipes. Next base: position 452,783 of record NC_136254.1, on the reverse strand, counting down.
AACCAGAACAGGTGGCCTCCATGAGACCAGAACCAGAACAGGTGGCCTCCATGGGACCAGAACCGGAACAGATGACCTCCATGGGACCAGAACAAGAAGGGTTGGATTCCATGGGACCAGAACCAGAACAGATGGCCTCCATAAGACACAAACCAGAGCAGGTGGCCACCATGGGACCAGAACCAGAACAGATGGCCTCCATGGGACCAGAACCGGAACAGATGGCCTCCATCAGACCAGAACCAGAACAGGTGGCCACAATAAGACCAGAACCAGAACAGGTGGCCACAATAAGACCAGAACCAGAACAGGTGGCCTCCATGGGACCAGAACAAGAACAGGTGGCCTCCTTGAGACCAGAACCAGAACAGGTGGCCCCCTTTAGACATCGACCAGAACAGGTGGCCTCCATGAGACCATAAGCCATGAACCAGAACAGGTGGCCTTCATGGGACCAGAACCAGAACAGGTGGCCTCCATGGGACCAGAACCAGAACAGGTGGCCACCATGGGACCAGAAGCAGAACAGATGGCCTCCATGGGACCAGAACCGGAACAGATGGCCTCCATCAGACCAGAACCAGAACAGGTGGCCACAATAAGACCAGAACCAGAACAGGTGGCCACAATAAGACCAGAACCAGAACAGGTGGCCTCCTTGAGACCAGAACCAGAACAGGTGGCCTCCATAAGCCATGAACCAGAACAGATGGCCTTCATGTACGTTCAGCATCAGCAGCAAGGAACCTCCATCCAGAACGCTGCATTGATTTAGTGCTTCTATGACAAATCTACAAAGTCTGCAAATGTTGACCAAAAGAACATTTTTTTATAGTTGGAGCCAAAGGAGTTTTGTTTCGTCACTAATGGATTCACCAGAACCACATCTGTCCAGATGCAGCTGTTTGAACCTGAAACCTGAAGACCACCTCAGCAGCAGAAACACCTGGACAAGAGCCTGCAGGTCCACATCATGAGGAGACGGTCACGTGACCGCCTCTCTGGGTCCCGGCTGTGCGTCACGATGCGGCATCTTTACGTCCCCGCCGGACGCTGCACCACAGCCGAGCTGCCGCGGGGATGCCCGTTGGGAACGCAGAGAGGCCCGACGCTCCGGCGGAAGGTCTTACCGGTGCTGCTCATGGTACCGGGCGGATGATGCTCTGCAGACGGAGGCTCCAGCGCGCAGGCGCATCCGCAGAACCCCGCAGGAAGGATGCGGGGACGTCCTCCCGGGGCCGGCGGGTGAAGGGCAGGACAGGGCGGGCTTCCCCGGGCTGCTGAGGCCGCAGAAGCGCGGCGGAGAGGCGAACACCGCGTCCTGCGGGGCTGCAGTGCGGAGCGGGAGCTGGATGTGGGCGCGGCGGAGGAGCGGAACAGGGATGGCAGCTTCCGCTTTGGCCCTTCAAAATAAAGTCACCTGAGCTCAGAGCCACGGTAGAGAGAAGGAATAGTCCAGTGTTACCTTTGCAGGGTCAAAACGGGGTCTTCTCATCCAAACGGATGACAACCAACAGTTCAGAAGCTCAAATAGCGTTTAGCTGATCAGGAAGGATCTGCTGCCAGCTACAGGCTGGACGTTTGTGAAGCAGCGATGGAGAGGAAGACTATGGACTCCTGAGCATCCTCTTCATCAGGGCTGGACGGACAGAGGCTGAGGCCTGCAGGAGATCCCATCTTTGGATTCCAGCCAGAGATCTGCTGCTTCTGCTCAGATTGGTGCTGTTTAGATTTGTTTACAGTGCCATTATTTGCCATTATTTGGTCATGTTAACATTCAGATCAGTCTGATTTTTGTTATTCACGGGTTTTTTCTGCAGGCTGGGATCAACAAAAGGAGCACAGACCAAACAGCTGATCTGACTTTTTTTTCTTCTAACATTTCTTTAAATGTTCCTGTTGTTGGTTTGTCTGGTCTGAAGCTCGTTTCAGTTATGATTCGTCTGGAATAATTGTGATTCCTGGTAATATAAATGTGTTTTTTAGCTGAACATTTTTGCAGATTGTATAAACTAACACACACTAAAACACACTTACACACGCGAACCCCGCACCGGGACAACAGCAGCCAACAGCGCCCCCTACAGATCAACAGAACTTTTAATTTGAAGGAAATGACACGAATGCGTGTGCGTGTTTTGTCAAGCTTCCCGCCGTCAGATCGCATGCAGGAGGAAGTGGGAGTTGTAGTTCAGTCTACCAAAGCCGGAGGCCGAATGAACCCCAGACGACCTGCTTCTGGGAGATTTCATGATAAACTTTAGTTGGTTCAGAATATTTCCCCAAAACCTCCAGTTAGTGGACTACAACCTGAAGACTATTTTGTTCAAATTCAAACAGTTCAAAAATGAAATGCTGTCCGCTGATCACAACAAATCCTACTAAGAAACAATTTGTAAAATGAACATCTGGAAAGGTCAAATCTGAGACGATGGTCTTTCTGCTAAATATACAAAGATATTTATCATATTTGATATCTGAATAAAGGGATTTTCTACAAGCAGTGAGGAGCGGTGTTTACCCTCCTGTTATGTTCATTTGTGAGGAACAGAGGTGATGTTCCTGGGTCAATTTGACCCGGTGCATGTTTTATTAATTAAAACAATGTCCGAAACACAGAAATCCTAACAAGCAGTGTGAATATTTCATCACTAACTCCATTACCAATTATTCTTTCAAAAACTTAGTGAAATGGTGTTCCTTACCTCTAACAGGAAGTGGTTCAATTATCAGATTATTCACTCGTTTTTCTTAAAAATATACATGTTCAAGCTTTTTTTTATTTTTCACTACTGAATTACTTTTGAAAGACTGACATATAAAATACAATAGTTTTACATAACATTGAAACATAATCTTGAAATTTTGTTTTACATACATGCACTGTGAATCAGAAAAAAACTAAATCACAACACAACAGACAAGCAGTTGCAATATGAAGGTGTGTGTGTGTCTGTACATATACACAGCACAAGAGTGACCATCACACTGTGCTTTGTGAAAATTCATTTTGCACATTTCGCACAGGTCATGCTTGTCTTGACATGGATCCTGTCTCCGGCTCGTCTCGCGCCCCCGGCCGTCCACCCAACTCCATCTGGATGAAGCTCGTCTGCTGGACTTTAAATATGTAGTTGTAGTGTAACACACAAGCGGCTTTACCAACATCGCAGAGCCAACCCAAGTGGACCTGAGTCTGCAGTGCATCTCCACCTGAAGGCCACAAACCACTCTTTCGAGGACAGTGAAGTCCGAATTCTAGCCAGAGAGAAAGGATGGTTTGAGCGAGGAGTGAAAGAAGCCATCTTTGTCAAGAAGGATAAACCTTCTCTTAATAAGAATGGTGGTCTCAGATTTATTCTTCCATCCATCTACGGCAGTGTCTTGAAACCTAAACAAACCAAACCAGTTCTACCTGAGTCGTTAACCGCTGAAAGAGAGGACCAATGTGGAGAGCGAGTCACTGGCTCTCCAACCCCCAGCTGAGGACAAAGGACTATTAACGACCCGAAACCATGTAGGCTAAGTGGACAATACCTCCAGTTTCAGGTCTGACTCCTCCCCCATGGACGCATATATATACCAGCTCTTAGACCAGCTAATTCAGAATTGACAAAGCCTCTTGGATAGGAGGCGAAACGTCTTCTAACTTTAAAACCAAGTCCAGATGACATCCCCTAAACCTACTACAATGGAACCAACCTGGATGGATGAGAGTCTTCATAGACATGTAGTAGTGTAAGATAAATTCTTTCCTCTTTGTGAGTTATGGTAAATTGCCTGTCCGTCCTGGGGGAGGATCCCTCTTTCATGTGGGCACCCCTGAGGTTATGCCGATTGTTGATCCGATCGTTGGTCATGTAAACAGTTCATTCTGATCGTGTGTCACTACTGCTCTGGTTTACGTCATGCATAGACGGTGTTTCACTGAGAGAAAGCTTTGGAGCTCATGCGGGACAGACCAGCTGCTCTGCGGACGCCCCGTGAAAAGTGACGCTCCGCTCTCGCCCCGCTCTCGCCCCGCTCGCGTACAACCTTCACGAGGGGGATGCGGGGGAGGAGCACTTCGGTCCACTGGCACCCGAGCCCAGAGCTCGGGTGCCAGTGGACAGAGTGAGCAGAGCAGCCGGATTAATAACTCTCTGTTTGAGGGGAGGGGAGGATGCTTTGTTGCGTGTGCCGCGTTTTGTTTTTTGTTATGTGTGGGAGAATTCAGACTGCGAGCCGTCCCGCCGTTCTGGGTTAGCGGCTGCAGGACTCAGGAGAACCGCCAGCTCACACAGCGGCTTTGGGGCGGTGTGTGTGAACTTTTCAGAGCAGAAATAAATGTCGCTCAGTCCTCAGAAACCGTTCAAACAATCAGGTGGATTCGTGTGTCCAGTTGTGTCCAGACAAAATAAAGGCTAAACAACCTCCAACGAGTAAGGCAAGTCCTGAGAAGCCAGCTCAATGGCAAAAATAAGACCCGGGCAATAAACAGCTACACACTGCCAGTTATCAGATATCCTGCAGGAATAATAAGATGGCCAAAGGAAGAGATACAGACCACGGATGTTAAAACACGAAAGCTCCTCACCATGCATGGAGGGTTCCATCCCAAATCCAGCACCCTGAGACTGTATGCTAGCCACAAGGAAGGAGGCTGAGGACTAGTGAGCGTAGAAGCCACTATCCAGGATGAAACATCCAAGATGCATGAGTACATCAAGCTCAAGGCCCCAACTGACAGTGTGCTCAGTGAATGTCTCAGGCAATGGAGAGCAGAGGATACAGTGCTGGAGGACAGATCCTCATGGGAGGACAAACCCCTGAATGGGATGTACCACCGGACCATAACTGAAGTGGCTGATATCAAGAAGTCCTACCAATGGCTAGAAAGGGCTGGCCTACAGGACAGTACTGAAGCGCTCATCCTGGCAGCTCAGGAACAAGCCCTGAGCACCAGAACCATAGAGGCTCAGATCTACCACAGCAGACAAGACCCAAGGTGTAGGCTGTGCAAAGAGGCGCCTGAAACAATCCAGCACATAACTGCAGGGTGTAAGATGTTGGCAGGGAAAGCATACATGGAGCGCCACAATCAAGTGGCTGGAATAATATACAGGAACATGTGTGCAGAATATGAACTGGAAACCCCAAGATCAAAATGGGAAACACCTCCGAAGGTCGTAGAGAATGAGAGGGCAAAGACCCTGTGGGACTTCCAGATCCAGACTGATAGGATGGTAATGGCGAACCAACCAGACATTGTAGTGGTGGTTAAAGAACAGAGGAAAGCTGTTGTGGTGGATGTGGCAGTGCCAAGCGATGGGAACATCAGGAAGAAGGAACATGAGAAACTGGAGAAATACCAGGGACTCAGAGAAGAACTGGAGAAAGCCTGGAAAGTGAAGGTGACAGTGGTGCCTGTGGTAATTGGAGCACTCGGGGCAGTAACCCCCAAGCTGGAGGAGGGGCTACAACAGATACCTGGAAAGACCTCAGACCTCTCAGTCCAGAAAAGCGCAGTGCTAGGAACAGCTAAGATACTGCGCAGGACCCTCAAGCTCCCAGGCCTCTGGTAGAGGACCCGAGCTTGGAGGAGAAACCACCCGCGGAGGGTGAGAGGGACATTTTTTTTATATATATATATATATATATATATATATATATATATATATATATATATATATATATATATATATATATATATATATATATATATACACATACATGTGTACGTATTAAATACCACTAGTAAATGTATGTTAGTTATGTATATTAGTTACATGTTATTTGTACATTATGTTTACGTACTGATGAGCAAAAACTACACAGTGAGAGTACACAGAGATACTTTTGTATTAACAGATGAGGCATTTTAAGACATAAAGCAGCGACCATTGTATGTCATACTCTGTTGTAAACCGTGCGATGCGGGGAGTGTGCCTTTTCAAAGGTGCCCCTGGCTCCGTCTGATGCGCGTGCCACGAAAAAAAATAACAGCTTCCTAAATGACCTCGTATTTAACGGGCGAGAACTGCAGAGCCGATAGCAGGAAGAGAAACGCGGGGCGGCTTCAATAAACACTCCGGCTGTCCTGAGTGGTCATCTGCCGGGGACATGATGTGCCGCCGGGCAGAAAGCGACTTTCTGATGACAGAATTTGCGCTCGATATAGTGCACCATATAGTGCGGTCGAGGGGTGTTACCAAGATGGCGGAATAAGCGGTTACTTTTTTCGGGGATCCGACGCTTTACCTGAAAAAACAACACTTTCCAAGCGAGAAGTTCAACCAAAGCTCAACCAAAGCTAAAGAAAATACCAGCAAAGAACTTTAAAACCGATTCAGCTTGAAAGAAGTTTGAATACCACGGTTTTCGTGGTATTTTTCGAACTTCGACGTCATAGAAGAAATGGCTAGCACTAGCAAAGATCATGAGTACCATCTAGTGCAGGGGCCGGCAACCGGCAGCTCCGGAGCCGCATGCGGCTCTTTCCTCCCTGTGCTGCGGCTCTCTGTGTTTTTGTAAAATAACTATCATGTTCTGAGATTGTCGCGGCGCGTTTAACACCGTCAGGTGAACGGACAGGAGGAAGAGAGCAGCGTGAACGCACAGAGGGGGGCGTGTCTGCAGCTGTGAACGCCGACCAGAGTCTGTTTTGGGATGGAAAGTTCTTCTAAAAAGACAGTCAGTGGTAACCTCCTAGGGCAGGGGTCGGCAACCCATGGCTCCGGAGCCACATGTGGCTCTTTAATCCATCTGTTGTGGCTCCCTGTGAATTTGGAAAATAATGAGTATTTTATAATATTTAAATTTTATTTTAGTTTGTTCATTTTTCATGCCATTTCAAAGGCGCTGCTGGCTCCGCACGAAGCGAGTGCCACATAAAAAACAGCTTCGTAATGAGCTCAAACCTGCAGAGCTGATAGCAGGGAGAGGCATGCGGGGCGGCTTCAATAAACACTCCGATCTTCTGCCGGGAACTTGACGTGAGAGCAACTCGCTGATGACAGAGAGTTTGCGCCAATGTTGCCAGATAGAGTCACAGTTTTCCAGCCCAAAAGTCATCTGAAAACTGCCAGACCCAGCCAAAAACCGCCCAACACAGCTTTTGTTGATGTTTTCTTTTCGTACTGGACTGATAAAATAAAAGATTTTTCTAAATAAAAGATGGTTCTGACCAATAATAAAATGTGTACAATATTGAATATTTCTTCAGTGGAGCGCCTTCTTCCAATCATTTTCTTAACACGCTCTATCCCCGCTATAACCTGCGTCCGGCTCTTTCATCCTTGTGCTGCGCTGGAGCGACCCGACTACTGCTGTATTTTGCGCTCTCTGTGTAGGACACACTGAGGAGCATGGGGAAACCAACTCTCAGCTGCAGAAGATATGAACAGGTGAACAGGTAGAGAGGAAAAGCAGGTAGAGAGGCGGAGGAGGGGCTTTGGCTTCAAACTCTGTCAGATGCAAACACGGGCGTCAGATTCAGACGCAGCTTTCACTGCAGGAGTTGAAGCAGAGACTTTCCCTGGGATGATTTTATGAACTCAAACATGGAAACATGATTACCAAGTAGAACTCTTCAAAATAATAAACCTGATCTCTCCACATTCTCAGTGTCTACCATGCATTGATAAACACATCGCTCCATGCAGCGATCAGACCAGAACCAGTAGCTCCTCCCACACGCGGCCGCGGTATCATCCTTTAAAGAACATAATGTGCATTTGCAGCGACGTATGCTTCAGACAATGTCCGATTGGCCAATCTACATGTCAATCAAGTCCCGTACTTCTCAGTGAGGATTTTGATTGGCTGGTGGATTTTAAAGAAGTACTTTTTTTTTTTATCTTTTCTGGCCTGCGATCTACATTCATGTCATTGAAGATCGACCGGTCGATCGCGATCGACGTAATGAGCACCTTTGAATAATATATACATGCATAATATATATAATGATGTCAAAACGGGTTGTGGCTCCGGGTGCTTTCTTTTTTATTAGGGGCGGTCCCAAATGGCTCTTTGAGTAAAAAAGGTTGCTGACCCCTGTCCTAGGGGACACATGAGCCCCCCCCCAAAGCCTTTTTTCCCCCCTAGACTAAAACCACCCATTTTCCGCGTAAAAGTCATTCGATTTGCGTGAGGACGCCCGTACTATCCTGTCTTCTGTTTGCTATGATGACTGTATGTTGTGCTGTCTGTGTAGACGTACACGCAGGAGGGGGAGGGGGGTTGCACGCGGGGGAAAACAATGAACAGGCAGAGAGGCGGGGGCGGGGCTTAGACTCACCGCTTATGATTCCAGAGCCGCAACAAACTAACAGCTGGTCACTAATAAAAAATAGTTGTCATCCATAAAATTGATATAATTTATGGGGTTTACTGGATTTAAATAAAATAAATAAATAGAAAGAAGTCTGGATCAAAGTGAATCATCTCACTCATCTTAACGATGGGTGTTTGACAGACGGAAAAGTCCATTCAAGGTTGTGGAAAATGGACAAAAGATCAAAGGAAGACACAAGTTTTGCCAAATGAACTATCGCGATATTTCGGCAAAACGATTTTTTTCTAACACCCCTAGTGTTTTGGTTCCCCGTGCTTTCATTTCTGTGGGAAACTGATCCAAATGGCTCTTTGAGAGGTTCAGGTTGCCGACCCCTGATCTAGTGGCTTCAGGACAGACATGCAGCGAGGGAGAGGTTGAATGGATGGATGAGCAGGAAGACACCTCACAAGATCTGACGAGAATCAACAGACACCACACCCCTGTAAATAGCCCAAACCCTAAAAAGATTAAAAAGAATGCTTCACAAGAACGCAAGGAGGAAATATCCAACAGTATCCTCTTTAATGCGATTCAAACCCTGACAACCAAGTTTGACACTCAGAGCGAATACAGTGATCCCTCGCTATAACGCGGTTTACTTTTCACGGTTTCACTACTTCACGGATTTGCATCGTTCTATGTTTTCTTATCATTGTTTAACATTTCTTTTGATTGAAGATAGCTTTAATTTCAAAAGAAGCATGTTGAAGATGTAAAAGAACATTATAAAAAAACACTGTTAATATTTTTAATGTATTTTGAAGACTTTTATTGTGAAGGTCCCACCTACTTCTGTGAAATCCCTGTGTCAGTTCAACAGAAACAAAAAAAAACAGTTAACAGCTGATGCTACGGAAACAAAGCCGTGTGGCCGGCGGCTGTAGGGCGGTCGACACATGATTGTAAGATTGCAGGTTCGATTCCCGCCTTGCACGCCCATGAGTCGAAGTGTCCTTGGGCAAGACACTGAACCCCACCTTGCCTCTGGTGGTAGGCGGGCGCCTGTGTTTGGCAGCGGAGCGGCCACCAGTGTGTGAATGTGTGAGTGAATGTGTGTGTGACTGGGTGAATGGGTCTGTGACTGTAAAGCGCTTTGTCCTTGTAGGAAGAAAGGCGCTATATCAGTATACGCCATCTACAAAGGAAACAGACCAAAAACGGACAGATAACTGTGTAAAGCTGGAAACAGGTGCGATTTTTGGTTATGTTTACTGTTTAAATTTTGTGATTATTTTCAATTTGTTTTGTGTCAAATAACAAAATATGTTTCTGTTTGAAGTTATCCAACAATGTAAGGCTACTAGCTGAGGTAAAGAATGGTTGTAAATCAAAAGGAATGATTGTAAGTTTTTTGTTTTGCTTTTCTTCAGCTCTTACGGTGTGACTATGACTGTGGGGCAAATAAATGGGTTGGAATACCCCATCATAGTCCTTCAGTTACCGTCATTGAGTCTATCGTCTGAATCAAGTCTGGCTGGAATGTTACAATGGCTTTACTGAATAAGGGCTATTTTCAGAAAATGTTCATTTATGAATATGAAATGTGGCTATTATTATTATTAGTATTATTCCCTTATGAGTGAATTTTTAGCTTTACATTGAACAAAGGAGGGGAACTCTTTCCAAAATTTACTGTTTGGGGGCATCTGTTGTCAACAGCTATGTGCGCATTTATAACGTTTGTTCACCCTAAAGGCCCGTACACACAACGGGACGAATATTCGCCAGCCGTTTTTCGCCACGTTTTTTGTGTTCACACCCAGGCGATTTTCGCTGACGATGAGCCGAGCGAACATGCAATTTCATTCCCTGACATTAGATGGCGCTTAATGTAAACAGAAATACTCCTGTACACAAGGTTGCGCTGCGCAACTTTACGCTTCTTAAAGTCGCTTTTCACTCAGAAGAAGAGAGCAAGTATTTACGCGCTTGTCAGAATAATACAAAGAAAACATGAATATTTCAAGCACCACTAGCTCCAACTGGTGCTTGGTTCGGGGATATTTTAGAATGTCCGTCATTATTTCTCCGCGGTAGTGTAGACGCTACTCGGCGTCTACACTTGCTCAGCAAGGAAGTTTTGTGTTTGAGCGCCCCCAAGTTGTGTTTTACTGTAACTCCAGAAGCTCCAGACACGTGTGCAAAAGCGCCATTCTCATTGGTCGAATAGATTTCGACGCGAAGCGTCGGAAAAAAAATACGAACCCGAGGCGGTTTTTTTTTTGACGCTTTGACGCGTGGCGTTTTTTCGCGTCGGTGTGCACACTCTCATTGGTGCCCTTTGTTTAGTCACGAGGCGTTAAACGTCGGCGAAATTTGTCCCGGTGTGAACGGGCCTTAACTTGGTTTGTATGTTAGCATTTATAAAGGGAAAAAAGAGGCACAAACATTATTAAAAATATAACTGTTTTTGGTCTTATATGTGTGTTTGATATTAACAATTGTTTCTTTATTGTGCAAGTAAATGGGAATTTCTGAAAATTGAAAAATGTACAATAAAGTTTACTGGACAAAAAAATCTGTTGTCAACAGTAAACTTAGGAAACGTCATCACTGTGCGACGACCACGTGCAGTTGTGTCGTCATGATAACCGGAAGCGGGATGTTTCTCCTCTCCGGTCTCGTGTCTGAACCGTAGACCGCATATTTCACTAGTCTATGGTTTTGATCAGAGTTCCGGTTCTCGCCGTACTTCCGGGTTGAGGGCTCATGGAGGAGCTGGAGGACAGCAGCGACGGACTAGGATTCGAACCTGTGCTTCCAGAGGCCGGGACAGCGGCGCCCTGGTGTCCGCACGGTGAGGAGGTCTGGCCGGCTTCAGCCCGACAGCTTCGGTCTGCGGGATGGAGGATTAAAAAGCACAGACTGATCAGGAATAGTCCACTAATGTACAAAACCAATGAGTTCTATCGCTAGAGGAGACACGCCCGCTACGGAAGCCTGGTGTACGGCGGCGGACTTAAAAGCTCAAACGTTAATGAGAAATGCATAATTGCAGGACTTCTGTTATACAATTCTTACAAAGAATTTAAAAAAAATAATTTGTCAACATTTAAAAGTTTTAGACCTCTTTGGCATGTAATTTTAATTATTTAGAAATGCCCAACAATAAGTCAATAATTATTATATTAATAATAAAAAGTCAATAATAATAAATAACAATAAATAAAAAGTAAAATATAATAAATAATAATCATAATAAATCAATTAGTCCACAATAAGTCCAAAAGTCAAAATAGATTCACCTTAAAACAAAAAACTGCTCTAGCGATAGAACTCATTGTCAAAAACTTTATTGACAATCATGACAACAACAGAAGGAAATGTATCGGCGGGATTCTGAACCATTTCAGCTTTAGACTGACATTTAATCAGGCCAAAGGGTTCGATATGACATCTATAAGCTCACACGATGAAGACTTCTGAGGGACTTCAACCCACAACCTGCTTCACTGTGTTCCGTCTGGGCTCTAATGCAGAAATGAAGCTGCAGGAATTTCATCTTTTAAAGACCTGCAGATGAAAAACAAGACTTGGTAACACTAGATAATATCTACACAGGTGCAGCATGACTGAACGTGTCAGTCAAACCTGAGCTTGATGGTTCAATGGAGATTGTTCTATTTATCTCACTGGACTGAACTCAGGTGGGGGTTTCTTCCTTTTCTGTAACCGCCTGACACCAGGTCCTCGGTGTGGCGTCCTGCAGCCACAGCTGCTTGTACCGTGGTTTTCACACCACATCTCCTGATGATCCAAGTGGATCTGTCGCTGGGATTGAATACATGAGAGTAGTAATGACAGGTGATCCTGATCCTGGTGGTCCTGATCCAGATGATCCTGATCAGGTGATCTTGATCCAGATGATCCTGATCCAGATGATCCTGATCCAGGTGGTCCTGATCCAGATGATCCTGATCAGGTGGTCCTGATCCAGGTGATCCTGATCCAGGTGGTCCTGATCCAGATGATCCTGATCCAGGTGATCCTGATCCAGGTGATCCTGATCCAGGTGATCTTGATCCAGGTGATCTTGATCCAGGTGGTCCTAATCCAGGTGATCTTGATCCATATGATCTTGATCCAGATGATCCTGATCAGGTGATCTTGATCCAGGTGATCCTGATCCAGGTGTTTCCTTCTTGTGGACAATAGTTCTGCTCTTTTGGTTTGGTCAAAACTAGTAAAGCTTCTGAAAAATGACGTCTCTTTATGACTAAAATACCAAAGTGCTGCTGTTTGCCAGGGCCGACCTTACTGTTCCAGAAGGCCAGCAAAGGAACCAGAAGAGGGCGGAGCTTTTACGCCTGCTCCGCCTGTCGAGACCGGAAGGACTGCAGCTTTTTCCAGTGGGCAGATGAAAAGGTAGTTTTCTAGAGTGAGGACTTTGTCTGAAATGACTGAGATCCAAATAACGGTTGCTTCAACGCCATGGAGTCTAGGTGTCTGAGTCCCGGCTGCAGGCCCGAGAGGCGGAGCGGCGGTCTCAGACGCCCCGGTTTACGCAGCAGGAGTGCCAGGACAGGTGAGAGCTCCTCTGCACCGGAGCTTCTGTCCCAGTATCCTCCACTCACCTGCTCACCCTCCACCCCAGGCTCCAAGTGTTCACCAACCTTCCTGCCCGCGAGCAGAAGTTCTGCGTGGACTGTCAGCTTCTACTGCTGCCGGACGAGCACAGAACCCATTCTGCTCACAGAACCACGGCGGTGCTGGACGTGCAGCTGAGGACGCCCAGCCTCCTGCTGCGCCCTCTGGACAACAAGAAGAGCCACGCCCAGTTCATGTTCAGCCAGCGCAGCGCCGACTTCCTGCTGGACGCTCTGACTGCTCTGGGTTTCAGGAAGGTGCTGTGCATCGGCACCCCCAGGTAACGCTGCAGGAGCGGCCGACCGCAAAGGTTTCGAACACCTTTCACGTAGTCAGGGCGCCCAAGTACGTCATACCGTCTGCACCCGCGTTTTTTCTGCAGCGTGATTAACCCGAGTCGCAGGCCGAGTCCGGGGAACCCGAGTCGCAGGCCGAGTCCCGGGAACCCAAGTCGCAGGCCGAGTCCCGGGAACCGGAGTCAGAGGCCGAGGCAGCGGCCGAGTCCCGGGAACCCAAGTACCGGGAACCCGAGTCACAGGCCGGGTCCTGGGAACCGTTAAAAACACTTGATCTTCAGATCTTAGGACTCGACGTGAACGATCAACATGTAGAAGCTCTGAAAGATATTGAGGACCGCTCACCATTAAAAATAATAGAGGAAGCCACAGTAGAGTACAGAGCCCGTGTCCTGACATGGAAAAAAACGAAAGAATTAATTTCCAGGAAATAATAATTCATGTGATAAGTCCTTCCTAAACTGGGATGTGAGCGATACTTGGATTTACAGCAGATACTTTCACATTTCTGTCTGTCTATCTCATTGTTATGCATGGAAGATGCAGAAGTCATTTATTTCTTTGAAAAGCTCTACAGAAGCATCATTATCACGTCTTCACGTCTGGTTCATTCACATCCCGGTACGCTCTCCATGCCGCCGCTTTCCGCCGCTCAATCATGAGGGGAAAAAGAAAAGCTAGAATCAAACTAGAGGATGTGTTAATTATTGTCTGGATGAAAATAAGAATCATAAGGTTTAGGGCGGCTGAGCTGGCTGCTTCTCCATCCTGCAGCCCGATCCTTCATACGTGTCTGAACTTTTTGTACAGTCAACAGAAACCAACATTTGAGGAATGGTTTTTATTTGGATGTCGGCTGTGTGACAGTGGAAGGCCAGCAGCAGAGCGTGTCGTCTTGTCTGCTAACAGTCCATGTCAAACATTTTCTTCTTCTGTGCATCAAAGACTCCATGAAGCCATCCAGCTGAGAAACCTGAAGCAGGACCAGGAACCGGTGAAGAGTCTGCTGCTGGACATCGACTTCAGGTCAGCCGTTCTCAGTCAGTCTGCAGAAATGTATGTTTGAAGGGGATCCAGGAGTTCCTCAGGGATTTTCCTTCTTTGATTGGATTTGGTGTCAGGTCCCGTCAGACTCGGGTCGACTTGTTGCTCCTGTAACTGAAAGAGCGAGTCTTTGATGCCTGATCTCTGCTAATCAGAGGGCGATGCTGACCTGGGTTAACTTCAGTGGTGAAGCCCTCATCCCAGGCTCTGAATCTGTGGCGTCCCACAGCCGTTTGTTTGGGATCATGCTGCTGTCGCCATCTTGATATGAAGTGGACTCTGGTGGACTTCTAACAAATATGAGCGAGCCCAAAAACCAGTTTTTCCTCTTGTATCAAGACCAGGGGGAGATCGAGTCAGAGTCATGAGCGTTCGCATCCAGTTCAGGCCCAACTGTGTTTTCTCACGCCTCTTGGAAAGATTATGGGATTATGATTTCCACTCTAGAACCTTTGGTTCTTGTAAGGTCCAGCAAAGGAAACTGCTTTTAAAGGAAGGATTAGGACAAAAGCCTGCAGAGTGGACTAGAGGACCGTCTTCCTTTTGCACAGGTCACCTTGTTCTTTAGTTCCATTGGTCACTGAACAGGAGGGGAGCCTTATTGCAGCAGAAAATGGGTTTTATAGATGCTTTCAGGTTTCTAAAAGCATAAGAAGCAGTCACAAATATATTCTAGCCAGCCGCCGTCTTCCTACAGTCTTTACAATAAACACATCAAATCAGATCAATGTTTATTTGTACAGCATGTTTCGTATAGAGCATTGCATAGCCAGACAGATGCAGCATCACGGGGGGGCCCAGCGACGCCACCGCCAAGCACCGATGCAGGTTCCCATGTAGAGCCGACCTAGAGGGAAGCTCTGGAAGTAGAAATGAAACTAGAAAGTAACCAAAGGGTTCCTATTGGACTAAGAAGGATCAAGACCGTTAAGATGTTTAGAAACTGTTAGAAGTGTCTGAAAATCAATCCTGAAGCAGACATGAAATTCCATCATCAAAATGAAATAAAACACTCACCAGCCTCTTTAATAGGCACACCTGTCCATCTGCTCATTAAAACTAATCTCTAATCAGCCAATCACATGGCAGCAACTCGATAGATGTAGACAGGGTCCAGAGGACCTCCTGCAGGTTAGACCAGCATCAGAAGGTAGACGTGCTGTGTGACATGGAGACCAGGGGGAGACCAATGGGGGACCAGGGGGAGACCAGGATGAAACCAAGGGGAGACCAGGGGGAGACCAAGGGGGGACCAGGGGGAGGCCAGGGTGAAAGGTAGCAAGGCTAGAAGCTTAGGAGCAGAGTTCAGTCTGTTCTATCATGGTGGAGACAGGAAGAGAAATGGAGGAGGAGTTACCTTAAAGGAGGAGATTGTAAGGAGTGATGTGGAGGAAAAAAAGAGTCAGAGACGAGTCTGAAGATAGAAATGGAAGGTTTGATGTTAATGTTAGTGGTTTATCCCACAGGGAGGATGTGATCTGGAGGAGACATTATGGTTGGATGAAGAACATCTCTAGGAGAGAGAGAGAGAGAGAGAGAGATATCATTGGTGCAGATTTCAATGGACATGTTGGTGCAGGAAACAGGTGAGGAGGTGATGGGCAGGTTTGGTATCCAGGAGAGGAACATAGAAGGACAGATGGGGTTAATTTAAAGATGGAAATGTCTCTGGTGAACACGTTCTTTGAGGAACATGGGGTGACCCATCAAGGTGGAGGTAGGAGCACTGATGGTCCACATCTAGTGTAGACGGTGTAATCTGAAGGAGGTCAGAGACTGTAGAGGAGTGGTAGATGAGTGTTTCCAGACAGGATGTCACAAAGATGAAGGAACGCTTCCATCAGAAAACTGACTTTTTCTGGAACTCAGGCGTGAAAACGGTGAAACCAAACACAGCAATAACAATGCTGCTCGGGACAATTTCTGAACGTCTTTCCTTCTTCACCGTCAGTCAGAGACTCGTCGATGTTTCTCTGTGAGCAGAGCACCATAGGACGTTCTCGTCATTGTTCCATACTCCTGGTCACGCTGTGGTCTAGATAGGTGGTCCCAGCGTGCAGTGGACTCCTCGTGCCTGAAGAGGGGGGACAAAGCTCAGCGGGTTTCCACCTTCATTTAGGCCCACAATGCTTTGCACCCAGGCAAAGTGAAGCCGTAACCTTCTGATCAGAGGTCAACCGCTGTACCCCTGTACCCCCATCTGCTGGAGGAGGAGCAGAGTGTCAAAAATGGTTTCTGTGTTTCAGATACGCACAGTTCTACAGTGGGGAGGAGTTCTGTCACTACAACATGTTCAACCATCACTTCTTTGATGGACGGGTGAGACCACAGGGACGGTCCGAGCTCCTCCCTCTTCTGAGTCCAGCTGATCCATGGATGTGCGTTTCCTCTCCGGCAGGCTGCCTCGGACGTCCTGGATGCATTCATCAGAGAGGATGATGGGAAAAAGGTGGTGATGGTGGCCGACCCTCCGTTCGGGGGCCTGGTGAAGCCTCTGGCCGGCAGTTTCTCCCTGATATCACAGACGTGGAGGGCGGGGCAGAGATGGAGGGCGGGGCACAGCTCAGGTCAGCATCTCTTCGCTCCACTGTCTTTGTTTGGCTGCTGAAGCAGGAAGGAAACAGTCGCTGCACTTCAACACCAGGTCCTCTCTGTCAGACTGTTGCAACTTTCTTCTGACACATTTGACAAAATCCTATTTGACTGTCAGCAACTTTGAACGTTTTCCTTCTTAAGGATATGAGAGGTTTTTAATGTTCAATACAGGAAGACTTCAGTTGTGAGAGGCAGAATGTAAAAATCATACAATTAATTTTTATAGTTGAGCAGAAAATCCATATTTAGCTCCTAAAAGTGATGAAGAATTGTGTTCCTCACATACCTGCCACCACTTCTGTAAGACGCCTTCTATCCTCCACGTGTAATAAAGTTCCTGTTTGACCTGGTTATCTGTATAAGAGTTACCTGTCCAGACTCCAGTATGGCCAGGACCAAAGAGCTGTCACAGGACAGCAGGGACACGCTTGAAGACCTGAACCAGAGTGGGATGAACCCATGTACATCAAGCAGCCCAAAGACAACAGATCAACAGATCATTGAAGAAATACAAAATCACTGGAGCTCAAGGAAAGATCCCACTTAGTGGAACAAATGATGCAGAGAACGGCGAGGAAACAGACCAGAACCCGACCAGAACCCTAACTCTAACCAGAGCCACACAGGAGGAACTGGTCAATGACCCCAAGAGAGCTGAGACCACAGACCACAAAGGTTACCATAGCAACACACTGGTCATCATGGATTCAAGAGACCAGGTGAGCTCCAAAGATTCCCCTGTTTAAGCCAGCAGATGTCTGGACCCGTCTGAAGTTCTCCTGATGCCATCTGGTAGATCCAGAGGAGGAACTGGGAGAAGGTCATGTGACCAGATGCAACCAAAATGGAGATCTTTGGTAGAAAGGCCACTCACCGAGTTTGAAGGAGGAAGAATGCAGTCGCATTCCAATTACACCATACCTACTGTGAAGCATGGGGGTGGAAGCGTCATGGTTTGGGGCTGCTGTTCTGCAAAGTGGACAGGACGACTGATCTGTGTAAAGGACAGGAGGAATGGATCCGTTAGTGGTGGTATTGTGGATAAAAACCTTGAAGATGAACCACGTCTGGATCCTTCATGACTACAAACAAGCATCAGAAGGTTGTAGAATCTGGATCTCAGTCCACTACAGAATGTGTGGAGGGATTTGAAAACCTCCAGCAGCCTCAAAACATCAGGTACAGCAGCTGAAGACCTGTGGGAAACGTTGAACATCTGTCTGTAGCTGAAAGGCTGCCACGGGTTCGATTCCCGAAGGGGGATGAACTATGGCACTGGGCCAATAACCATATCAATGGCGAGCAATTGACATCACCCAGACCCTTAAGGCTACTGCCTCCAGAGCGCGGTTCCTGCAGCGCACCGCTCTCCCAGGGGATGGACGGGTCAAATGCAGAGAAGAAGATTGGGATGAACACAGTATCAATTATTATTATAATTATTATTATAATTCTTATGACGGCAGGTTGTTCTGGTGGCACTCCTGGTAACCTGGTGAATACTACCGACCTCTCTGACTGACAAATACTTTATTTCAACATTATAACTACACAGTACACAACAGTTTTAAATTGACTACCTTCATTAGTGGAGAGACCCATAGCTATGTAGGTACTTTCATTATTCTCAGTTGTTGCAGTTTTTAATGGTTGGTTTAAATGTTGAACTTGTCTCCAGCTGACGGCCACACAGAGATGCCCATGCTGTGGATCTTCCCATACTTCTTTGAGCCTCGGATCCTGGACTGCCTGCCGTCTTTCACTATGCTGGACTACCAGGTAATGACAGGAAGTACTTCCACTGCTGCAGATGCTGATGGTTTCAGCTTTGTCCACAAATTCTGGGAAACATCAAAGACGAGATAAGAGAGGAGAGAGAGCTTTAAACTGAGGGACGATGACCAAACACGGGAAACCGTGCACTGAGCCAGGTTGTAGCTAAAGGGCTCGTAGTCCCTATGAAAGTAAGAAATCAGATCTAAAACCAAATCCTGACATTCAGAGTGGGATGAACCCAGAAAGAAACGGATGAGCAGAAACAGAGACCAGATCAGGTGAGGCTGAGGCCAGACGTCGTCTTATTTTCATCACAACCGTTCAAACACGCCTGTTAGTGACCACATACATGCAGACGATGTAGCACGCTGGCTCCGTCCATGACCTCCGTATGGGACGTTATGCACAGTATCAGGTCTGCGGGACGGCCGTTCCTCTTACTCGAGGCCACACAGGACAAGGCGGAGCTTCCAAAGTCTGGTGACGGGTCAGTGTTTTCAGAGCAGAGTCAGACTGGGGCTGTCCAGTGTTTTTAGAGGGAGGCAGAAGGATTACTAAGAAAGTAAATGAAGTAAACGCGCATTTGAGTGGATGAGCTCAGAATATTATAACTAGCAAGTCCTTGACAGTGGTGGCAGTGCTTTTTGGAAGGATCTTCAGGCTGCTTTATTCAATCACATGTCTGAGACCAGGATGTGGTGATGATCATCTAAGTATGGACTCCATGCCTCAGAGGTTCTCTAGAATTTGCCAGATTGTGTTTCAGTGTGTTCACTTTTACCGTGGCCTTTGAAACTGTCTGATCTAAAGTTCACCACAGCTATTTCAATTCCTCCACAGGTGAGATTTTTGTCCATTGACACCTGGATAAAAGACAGGAATCAATCAGTCAATCAATCAATCATCTTTATTTATAAACACCATTAAAACTGAACACAGCTCTGTACATAATAAAAACTGATTTCATTAATTGAGTGAATAAAAGCATGAAGGTAAAAACATAAAACACATTAAAACTTGAGTGTAAAACAGTCTTAAGTTGATTTTTTTAAATGGACAGTGAAGACGCCTGGCTAATATTTAGCGTTCCAAAGCACAGATGGAAAAGACTTGTTGCCCTACACCTCTGTTCAGACCTCGGCCCCTCAAGGAGACGCTGATCAGCTGACCCGGGACGCCGTCGCCCAGGACACAGTGATCCTTCTGCCCGGGACGCCAGGCAGAAGGGTCACTGTCTCAAAGGCCGTTGGGATGAAAATGGCTTCACCTTAGTTTACCGCCTGAGCTGGAAGAAGCTGGTCTTTACCACGGAGCTCATGTGAGAGTCCAGCTTAAAACCCAAGTTTAAAACGGACACATGGAGCCGAGGGACCCAAATCCACTTCAGATGGGTCACAGGAGCCACTCAGACTGGACCCGTCACTTCTGTTGTTTGGGCGTCAAAAGGGACCTCCAGTCTCTGATGTAGACGAACCAGGAGGGGAGATGTAGAGGAGCCGTTCCTGTTGGGAGGAACAGAGCAGCATGACGCTGAGAGGATGTTTCCTCATGATGGAGCCCTGTAGGAGGAGGTAGAAGGAAAAGAGAAGCGGTCCTAAAGTTGAGCACTGAGGAACGCCACAATCTTCTGTGGCAGATGTAAATCCAGATGTAAATCCAGATAAGTCACACTCAGGTTCTGGAAAAGTCCCCCAAACCACCAGTGTGAGCCAGTAAAAGCTGAAAAGTGAAGACATGAAGCAGTCACTAACTAACTCAGTGGCCTTGTGGGTAGAGTGTCCACCCTGCAACTGGAAGGTCATAGGCCTAGTCATACAGAAGACTTTAAAAATGGAACTTCCCCCAGCATTAAGGGGTTGGATTGGGGGGGGTTAAGCCACCAAATGGTTCCAGAGCGTGGCTGTGTCTGCAGCTCCCCCAGGGGAAGGGTCAAATGCAGAAAACAAATGTCGCACACCTAGGTGTGTGACAGATAGTGGAGAGACTTTAACCTGTTGTCGCCCCCTCTGTGGCACTTCCCCATGTGTGTAGAACTGTGCCATCATGTGATTCTTTGTGTTTTTTTCCTAGGTGGACTACGACAACCATCCTCTGTACAAACACGGTAAATCAGGCAGAAAGCAGTCTCCTGTGAGAATCTTCACCAACATTTCTGCTAAAACGGTCGTTTTGCCCAAAGAGGAGGGCTACAGGTACCAACTCACTTCATTTCAGCTCTCATGGTTTGTTTGTGCAGTTCTGGTCTGTAGTGGAAATCAAAGTTCTGACCCGGATGACCGTTTTAATCAGGGTGGCTTTATGGAAGTATGATGTCAGGTCTGGCATGCTCTGTGGTTCGCGGTCCCAGCTGTTGCTGCTGATGCCTCTGTAGAGCTGCATCACTACACCAAGGCTCTGCTTCTTTAGCTAGTGCTAAAGCTGGTGCTGGACATGGAGGTTGTGGATCAGGGATCAGGAATCCACCCGTTTGATGTCTAGAAGCAGAACGGTCTTTTCAAACGTGAAGTTCTGAGGATTTCTGTCATCACAGGTTCTGCTCTGCGTGTCAGAGGTACGTCAGCCCTCTGAACAAACACTGTGCTCGCTGCAACATCTGTCCCTCCAAGGTACGGAGCCGCCGCACGTTTGACCTCTGCAAACGCTTGACCTGAAGTGCTGTGCTGTGTGTTCAGGACGGCCGTGAGTGGAGGCACTGCCCCGCCTGTGAGAAGTGTGTCAAACCCTGTAGGTACTCGGCCCTGCTGTGGTCTGTGACATCTGTCCGTCATGTTAACACTTTGTTCTCCGTCAGCTTGGAAGCACTGCCCCCTCTGCAGCCGCTGTGCTCTGCCGGACCATCCCTGTGGACCTGGCCCCCAAAGAGAGGGCTGCTTCGGCTGCGGCAGCCTGCAGCACAAACGCAGGACCTGCCCCCTGAAGGGGGGCGGCGGACTCAGCAGGACCTGCCCCCTGAAGGGGGGCGGTGGACTCAGCAGGTGAGCCTGGTGGCTCCTCCTGGTACTGACTAACTTGCATGTCCGACCATGTGTTGTGGTTTTCTCTTTAGGCCTAAAGTCAGACGCAGGGAGAAGACGTTTTCTGCTCTTCAGAAGGCCAACAGGAAATGGGCGGCGGCTCGTGGGGCCAAGAGGGCGGCGGCTCAGACTCAGTGAGGTGCTCCTTACCGCTGAAAATGAGAGGAACATTTGTTTTGCTTTTTGATTAAAACTCACTTCTCTTAATACAGTTCTTCATTGGTTTTTGTGCTTATTATTGTGACAAAAAGGTCTTTAAAACCAAATAAATTCGTACTTATACACTATCTTTCCAAAAGTATTCACTCACACATGAACTGAGGGTCCGTCCCATCCCTGACCCTAAGAGTTCAGTCTGATGTGGCTCCACCTTTAGCAGTGATTACAGCTTCAACTCTTCAGGAGTTCAGGAGTGTTTCTAGGAATTTCTGACCTTCTTTCCAGAAGGTCATTGGTGAGGTCACACACTGATGTTGGTGGAGAGGGCCTGGCTGTCAGTCTATACTCTAATTCATCCTAAAGGTGTTCTATGGGGTTCAGGTCAGGACTCTGTCCAGGTCATCCAGACTCTGTCCTCCATGTCTTCATGGACCTTGGTGGAAGAGGAAGGGATCCAGTCCAAACTGATCCTACAAGGTTGGAATGGTCCAGAATGTTTTGGTATCCTGAAGCATTCAGAGTTCCTTTCACTGGAACTAAGGGGCCAAGTCCTGAAGAACAAGCCCACACCATGATTCCTTCTCCACCAAATTTCTCACGTGGCACAATGGCGTCCCAAATGTACCGTTGTCCTGACAACCTCCAAATCCAGACTGGTCCATCAGATTTCCAGATGGAAAGTGTGATCCATGTCTCCAGAGAAGGCGTCTCACTGCTCTAGAGTGCAGTGGCGGCGTGCTTTCCTCCGCTGCATCCACGCTTTGCGTTCACTCGGTGATGTGTGGATGGATGCAGCTGCTCGGCCGTGCAAATCCGTTCCATGAAGGTCTCTGCGTGCTGGACTTGGACTGACCTGAAGGTCACACGACGTCTGGAGCTCTGCAGCAACTGACTGCAGAAAGTCAGTGACCTCTTTGACCTTCAGCATCCGTGACCCCTCTCCATCAGGTTAGTGGTCGACCACCTGGTGTCTGAGCTGCTGTTGTTCCCAAACTCTTCCATGTCGTCCTGATGGAGCTGACAGCTGACTGTGAAAGATTTAGGACATTTCACCACTAGATCTGCTGCTCAGGTGGCGTCCTGTGACAGTTCCACGCTGGAATCCACTGAGAGCGGAACATTCTGTCACAAATGTTTGTAACAGTCTGCATGTCTGACTGATGATCCGATCCCCCTGTGGGCAGACTGAGTGCTGAGGACGCCTGGTTCTGATCAGGTGGACGGGTCTGGATCAGAACAGCTGTTATGTAGGAACCGGCTGTGGCTCAAACAGTGACGACGTGACGTCTGTCTGAAGGATTCACACATTTCTCATGAGGTATTGAACATGCATGTGCTTATGAACGTGTTCAAACACGAGTAAAGAATCCCTTCAGGCTTTTGGAGACCCGCCTCATGAATTCCTCAGACATCACTGCACCTACAGCACATGTGTCAAACTCAAGGCCTGGGGGCCAAATGTGGCCCGCCATGTCACTTTATGTGGCCCGCAAGAGCATGAAACACTTTAAAAATACAATATTTTTTTAGTGTTCTAATCTTTCAATGTTTGCAGCTCTTATGTGTTTGCAGACAGACTGTTGTCATCAAACCATCAGTTGGATTTAAAGCTGTGTGCAGCCTTTCTTTGTAAAATGTTACACGTGTCATACATGTTCTTTCTAGCTCCGTTTTATGTTATTTATCTTTATTCACTTGGACAGTTTGATCCTTCATTGATGGAGTTCTGTGGGTTTTGATAAGCGGTCAAAT
The DNA here is from genome assembly GCF_053564925.1 of Oryzias latipes. Lineage (NCBI taxonomy): Eukaryota > Metazoa > Chordata > Actinopteri > Beloniformes > Adrianichthyidae > Oryzias > Oryzias latipes. The sequence continues at coordinate 429,243 of NC_136254.1, read as the reverse complement.
TTTAAAGGATTTATGCTAAAGTAACAAGCAAACATGTGTTTCAATACAACTGGAAATGTAACTTTAAAACGTTATAATAAATTAATAATGAGGTATTTAACATCAAGGAGTAGTTGCATTTATTTTTCATTACATTTAGTTACATGTCTAAGTTACATCTGGCCCTTTGAGGACAGCGTTATGCTGACGTGACCCTCAGTGAAAATGAGTATTTATTTATACTAGATTTGCTGTTAAATCCTCCTATTCTACTTGTCTTCATCTTTTTGTACAGATTGTGAAAGTTAACGTTTGCAGATTCAGTTTTAAACATGTTTTAAAATTTCGATGACTTCTACCAGAAGACATGATGGAAGGTTGTGGTTTGAATCCCGGCTGTGTGGATTTGGCGTGTTCTCCTGTGCACGCGTGGCCACTCCCAGCCCAAAGACATGCTTCCTGGGTTCTTTGGTGATGCTACAACAGGCTGTCCACAGCGAATCTCCCCCACCCCCAACAGGAGCAGGATAGGCTCCAGCAACCCTCTGGTCCCCAAAGGAATTGGAGTTTGGAACAAAGATTCTCAAAGTTTCTGTTTTTGCTGAAATTCGACCCCGACCCATTCTTCTCCGTCTCAGTTCTCTTTGGCTTTGGTTTTGTTGATCGTGAGCGCCGTTTTGGTTTCCTCACCTGAAACCTGAGTCAAGAAAGGCAAACGGCTCGTTTTTCTGTCTGTGGCGGCTGCACGCCTCAGCTTTGGCCACTGGGAGGCGCTTCTGTTTATGGCTGCATACTTTGCTCCCATGACAGAGCTCTTAACCTGACCGGGCTTGTTTAAGTGTAACAGATCCAGCCTCCTAGTTTTTGATCATTCCCAGCAGAACAGACAGAGCCTTATAAAGAGGAGTGATGGCTGAAGCCACTTCCTGCCAGAATCCTGCACCGCTGTGCGTGTGGAGGACAGTGATGGAGAACAGGCAGGTCTGCCATCAGTCAACATGCCGCCTTCAGGCAGTGTTTGCCTTCAGCAGACACGGACGGTAAGCAGACGCTGAGACACTTCCTCTCACAGTGGACGGACCCAGAGGCTCTGGCTTTTATTTTGGAGGCTGGTGCAGCAGCTGATGATGAAAAGGTCATGAAGTAGAAAGATTGAATATTTGGATTTTTATTCCAGTTTCTTTTTCCCAGAAACAACCAAAGAAGCTGAAAAACCTCAAGCATACCCATCCTTCCAGTCTGTAGTGATTTCTGGGTCTTCTCGTGCAATAGACCCCCCCATTTTGCTGTGAGGCCTTCACTCCATCAGTTTGGGAAAAGACGGTTGTCATCCTTCCACCTGCTGGTTTCCTTTCAGGCTCGTGACCTCGTGACCTCCGTGACGGCGCCATCCTGACTTTGGGCTCTCCTCCAGCAGTGGCAGAAGCCCGTTTACCCTTTAATGCCCCTCAGGGGGAGGGGGAGGGGAATCCCTCTCAGGTCGGTCCGGACTCACGTCGGCAGCAGAAGATGAGGATTCGGCTTTCTGCTCTAAACCTTCTGGACTTCATATCTGTCAGTTCATCACGTGTCGTGTTGAGGTTTTTCAGGTGGAATAATCTAACTTTAAATTTCTTTACAACAAATCTTCAGAATGGTGTTTGACAGACAAACCATCCTCATTTTAAACGAGGATAAAAGGACATTAAAGAGAAAAGTGCAAATGGAAACTTTCTTCTGAAACAAACACAGGTGAATGCCCCCCTCCTCTCCAATGTCACTTTTTTTTCCCCAGTACCTGTCCAAGAGTGACATGAAGTCCGCTGAGACAAAGGTCAAACATGAAACCAGGAGCTTTTCAATAACAGGAAGTGATCTGTGCCAACAGAAGCACCGATGACATGAATAAAAAATGAAGCTTCTTCATGCTGTGATGGGCAGAAAGGCCACGCGTGTGGAGATGCTCAGCAGTGTTGGTCGTCTTTCTGGACCACGTTGTCTGTTTAGTTGCTTCACTCCACTGCAGATGTTTAGGCTGCACTGTGGTCAGAAAAACAGGAACATTGTTCAAGTGTGTTTTTGGAGACGGATTCAGGATGAGACCAAAGATCTGTGGGCCGTCAGGAGATGGATCATCCCAGCCGTGAACAGATGAAAATGATGTGACCTTTAACAGAAATGGCGTTTCTCTGGATGAACTGATCAGTTTCACAGGAATGTGTCCCTTTTTTTAAGAATGGCGCTTCCATCTTTTAGTTCCTGCAGCATTCCACAAAAAAACAAATATATTATGCATAAATGCATCTTTTCATTTTCAAGATTCTCTGTCAAGGCTGTCTGTGGTGCAGTGGTTAGCGCTCTTGTCTCACAGCAAGAAGGCCCGCGGTTCAAGTCCCGGCTGGGGGACCTGAATCAGCTGTTCAACACAGCCTTTGTCTTCTGCCTGTCTGGGATTTTCAGGGTTACCAGAGTTTTCCTGTTGTCACCAAATGAAAACAGATGGAGCCATTCCCTCATGGAGACTGCTCTGATACTTGTTCTTCTGTGGACTTCCTGACACCATCCCACCCTGAAAATAGCTTTTTAGAAAAGTACTGTAGTGTCTGAACCAAACGAGCATCCCAAATCTTGGGAATGAGGAACAAGAGGGGGTCCAAGTCTGGACAGCCTCCCTGGAGGCCTGCACATTTTCCCAGCTGAGGAAGAGGAGGAGGGGGAGAGAGGAGGGGTTACTGAAGGGGATAGTGGTGTGACGCTGCTAAGGTGCTTGTAGTGAGACGGCACTTCTAATTATGATCCCATCTTTGATCCCGTAATGGGGAGCACGTTCTTCTGTCTTTGACCTCCAGGTCTGGACAGGAGCGTCAGCTGTGGCCCACAAGGAGGACGAAGAGTTCCAGCAAAGGTTTATGTTAGAGCCAAAGTCAGTCCTCGGAGCCTGACGGCCTCTGTCATGGGGTAAGTCTGATGACTATTGGTGTCTACAGTGTTTAGATAGTGTGCATGTGTGCGTGCACGAGGACCATGAGGAAACGGGAATGTCCTGTTTCTTGGAGGAGGAACATTGACAAAAACCCTGGAATGCTCTCCATGTTTCACCCACTGTGTGGAAACAGACGCTGCAGTAACAACAGCTGGAAGGGTTAGGGTTAGGGTTAGTTCCTCATCTGAAGGAAAGTGGAATTTCAAACATGGACTTTTTCTCCCACTTCTTCTTCAGCTGGGTGCCTTAGCTGTGACAGCCCCCCCTGCATGATTTCTCATGTTATCACTGCAGCCCACAGTCGCTAACAACACGTTGCTTCAAACAGAAACATTCTTTCTGGCAGAGATCCTGCAGCAGAAGCTGTCAGCGGTTTGTTCCGGGGTTCGTGGATCAGGGAATGAAAATACATCAGGGGAGCTCCAGCTGAGGGGGGGTGTTTGTCCAGCTTTCAGTCCCTTTCATAAAGTTGGGAGATGATCCTGTCTTACTGCGTATCTGTGTCCAAACGCAGACTGAAGGCAGCTCAGCAGAGCGTGAGGTTGGCTCTGACCATATAAGGCGTCTGTCATGGCTCCTCTCATCTCGCCTTGCAGGTCATTTCATAGTTGAAGTATTTCAAGAGGATCCGTGTTCTGTTTGATCCAATTGGATCAGAAATGGTTATCTGCTGACTTCTATTCAGACACGTGTGATAACAACTCAACTGTTTGTGTTACAGATTTTCTTTACTGGACATTAGAGTCTAAATTCTAAACGCTGTCTTAGTCGGGTTTTTCTCCATTTTGGGCTCATCTACCTTTCCCTTTTTTTACTATTTATCAAAACAGCATCTATGCAAATTTGACATGTTATTCCAGTTGGAAGAACTGTACCATTATGGAAAAAGACACTGAAACACGTTAGCTGCTTCTCATGCATTTACCTTGCAGTCTGTCTGCTAAAACCTGTGAAAAAGTTCATCCTTTTCAGTTCAACTCAAAGGTAAATGTAGAGAAACGTTCATGTTTATTCACTCCAGTCATACAGCAGAATGATGTGAGTAAATAACCTTACAGACTCTGCAGTCTAAAGACTAGAATCAGGCCAAAGCAGGACTTTGTGAAGGGAAATGCATTTTACTCACAACAAGCTGCTGCTGTGTTACACAACAGGGTTCATTCCATGGATCTTCTGCCCATTAAAGGCTGCAGATGATGCAGTGGTGCAGAACCTTTCTACAGCTTTAAACAGCATGTTTGTCCGAGCCAAAAGGATCAAGCTATGCAGTCCATGGATGGATGGATGGATGGATGGATGGAT